>NC_054708.1:5466430-5618953 GCF_016097555.1 Gigantopelta aegis | reverse complement strand
AATTACCAAATGTTTACATCCAGTAGCCGATTATTAATTAATCAATGTGCTCTAGTGGTATCGTTAACAAAAACAAACTTTAAAAACAAACTTTGTTAAACCCGAAGTGTGTGTGTTGTCTTCCCTGACCCTCCCACCCCGACGTGTCTATTTACAAAAGTTGCTTCCATATGCCTTGCATCACAATCCTTGTGATCAGTAGAAAAAAGAGAAGATATTTAACTACACCTCAACCTATTTTAAACTACTGCAATTTGTGAACACCACATATAACATATGGCTGAGAGATGAAACCCGTTGTCGTCAAATAGGCTACCCCTACATATAACGCAGAAGAGGGATTTTAATTTTATTAAATCATTTTTCCATAGGCAGGACAGTACATACCACGGGCTTTGATGTACCAGTCGTGGGGCACTGTATCGAGGGCGAAAATGTACGATTTAGTTGTCCTACTCTATATCCATACATACAGATATCTCGCTTGTGTGACGGAACATGCTCTTAATTTTGTTTTCGCCTGTGGCGATATTAATTGTGTTAGAGGGCCGTGTGCAGTTCCAGTATGCACTTAGCCCAGGTGGGCACTTTGTTACGTAATACTTTCGCGCGACCGTGCATCCCAATATGCACTTAGTCCAGGTGTGGAGGCCATGTGGCCAGTAGTTACGTAATACCTCTGCGAGTGCGGTTTCGACGACCGTGATTTTGGCGACTAGGCGTCAACCAGTCTGATCTTCTAAGAGAAAAATGCGTCTCTGGGAGTTGGAGAAATATCTCATGATACGTGAGGTACCGCGATGTACCCCCAGGTGATATTCGGCTTTTTGATAAATAGCTAGGGTTTTAGAGATGTTAGGGGAGAAACATAGGAAGGCTTCCAGGGGGAACGTTAGTCCGTTTGGACTTGGTAATTATATATTTTCTGCTCTGTGTATAACCTTGATGTGATTGATGTGACTTTAAATATTTTAATACTGTATTATACCAATATTATTTAGACGGTGCTGCCGGTCATCTGACGCAGTAATACTGTAGGCTCACTGTTCTATATATATAAAGCTTAGCCAGTCATCCTAGAGGACCTAGGTAAACTGTAGGTTATTGTCTTTATTGTGATAGGTACCAGTATTAAGTCTGTATTACAACGTTATTGAACGAGTAGTAAGGGTTAATTAAAAATTAACCAGTTAGGAATAGAGTTGTAATTCCTTTATTAATTAAGTTCTCCTGGAAGCGTTTCTCAATTATCACACGTGTGGGTGTTGTGTCACGGTGAAGTGTTTAGCATATTGTGTAAACTAGACACCTAGAGATTAACTAATTAAGTGATCAGTTCTGGGTTGTTATTATTTGTTGTTGTTAATTAACTACTGCGGCTGTACATTTGTCAGCGTAGGTTAATACAGATTTCAAAGTGTATTGTGTTTTTGTTGTGTTTTCTAGTGAACTAAACGTGCTATATTATATATACTTTATATAAGATCTTATCTCTGATCATACCTAGACGAGCCACACTAGGTATAACCGCCCGTTACAGAGAGATCTAATAGATATACAGTTAGGAGAGATATTTTGATAATCGTGTTTCATTCAGTTACGGGTATTATAGGATCCCCGTGACAGGAGTGAAAATTGGGGCGCTCGTCCCGGGTCTGAAACGGAACACGCATATTTAAAAAAGTATTGTTTGTAAATGGGGGCTTTATAAATTATTTTTACAAATAACTAGAAGTAGCAACGTTGTTCACTAGAAAATTAATTAATAATAAGTGCGTCATATCTAAACATGGATAAGAATTTGCTGGATAGGCCTACGCTCAGTGTAGTGGAGATTAAGCGAGCACGTAAGGCCGAGGTAGTTGAAATCGCGGGTGAGCGAGAAATTGATTTAACATCAGCTAAAACCTTAGGAGCTATAAGGACAATTATTATCCAGGATGTTTTTGGTGATAGTCCTGTTATGGAAGACAGTGTGATTGTTCCAGAGATAGAGATAAATGAGTT
Organism: Gigantopelta aegis; assembly: GCF_016097555.1. Classification (NCBI taxonomy): domain Eukaryota; kingdom Metazoa; phylum Mollusca; class Gastropoda; order Neomphalida; family Peltospiridae; genus Gigantopelta; species Gigantopelta aegis. The sequence continues at coordinate 5,616,946 of NC_054708.1, read as the reverse complement.
AAGTGTGGAACAACAATTAGCTTTTAAAAAGCTTGAGTACGAAAGAGAAGAACGTGCATTAGATAGAGAGAGAGATAGAGAAGATAGAGAGAAAGATAGAGAGAGAGAGAGAGAGAGAGAGAGAGAGAGAGAGAGAGAGAGAGAGAGAGAGAGAGAGAGAGAGAGAGAGAGAGAGAGAGAGAGAGAGAGAGAGAGAGAGAGAGAGAGAGAGAAGAGAGGGATAGAGAGAAAGAAGATAGAGAGAGAGAAAGGGAAGAGAGGGATACAGAGAGGGAGAGAGAAAAAGAAGATAGGGATAAAGAGAGCGAGAGAGAAAGAGAAGAGAGGGGTAGAGAAGAGAGAGATAGAAATAGAGAATTCCAGTTAGCAAAATTAAAAGTGGAACATGAGTTAAAGTTGAATACTGAAGAAGTTAGACGTGAGGCAGGAAATGGTTTTAACATATCGGAGGCTTATAGATCAGTGCCTGTATTTGATGACCAGGAGGTAGATATGTTCTTCCAACTTTTTGAACGGGCCGCTAAGCAGCTAAATTGGCCGCAGTCTAAGTGGACATTGTTAGCCGTGTCTAAGTTTAAGGGGAAGGCTAGTGTAGCTTATAATTCAATGAGTGATGAGCGAGCAAGTCAGTACGACCTAGTTAAGGCGGCAGTGTTGAGGGCGTATGAATTACGACCGGAGGATTATCGTTTACGGTATAGCGAGTTGAGAAAAACGCAGGGTCAGTCTTATAGTGAGTTTGTGGCTAAGAAGGCAGGGATGTTTGATAAATGGGTGGTGTCTCATCAGGTAGAGTCATATACCGAGTTACGGGAGTTGTTGATCTTACAGGACATTAAAAATGGATTACCAGTTAGCTTACGTATTCATTTAGAGGATCGTGATGTCAAAAAGATAGAGGAGGCAGGCATAGTGGCAGATGACTACGTGTTAATACACAAAGCTCAGGCAGTACAGGATAGCTCTTTACAACAGGGTGATAAGAAGAAATTTCAGCCAGGTTTTTCCCGGGAAAGTAACTATCGGGGAGAGTCATCTAGTTGGTCAGCTAGTCAGGCAAGGAATGCACCTGGTGGGCAAAGTAAGAATAAGCCTGCATTATCAGCCAATGCACGAACTTTTCGTCCACATTGCAGTTACTGTAAAAAGGATAACCATCTTGTCGGGGACTGTTTTAAAAGGAAACGCGATAATGCGCAAGTGGTCGGTTTAGTGAGGTCAGCTCCGTTAGCGAGAGAGTTAATGGTTAGTCCCATGGCAGAGAAGGTAAACCCGTATGTGTCCACTGGTATGGTTTGTGATGTGAAACAAGAATTGAGTCCTAAGGCTATATTAATCTATCGAGATACCGGCTGTAGTCAGTCGCTGATAACGTCGGAGTGTTTAGCTGGTATTGAGAATTCAGATGCAGGACGTAGTTTGGCCTTAACCTCGGTTACTGGAGAAAAAATGGTTGTCCGGTTACATAACGTTTTTTTGTGTTCGAAGTTTGTGACGGGACCAGTCATTATGGGTGTTGTAAAGGACTTGCCTGTTGAAAACATAGGAGTTTTGTTGGGTAATGATTTGACTAGTCAGTGTTGTCAGCCGAAATGTGACCAATTGTTAATTAAAGACAGCCCTTTACTAGTAGGAGAGAGTGAGGTTGATGAGATTAGATATCCTGCGTGTGTAATGACTAGGGCTATGGCCAGAAGGGTAACACAAGACCCAGAGGATATTTGTGATTTGTCTGATACGTGTGTGAGCCATGAAATTGGAGTGGATGAGGTTATCAGTAAAATGGTAGATAAGTCAACTGAGGAATTAAATGTGGTGGAACCTGTTGATCTCCCGCAGAGGGGAATTGAACCAGTTGTGTTTGATAGAGGGGATTTACCTTGTAATAGACAAGAGTTAATTCTAGAGCAGGGGGCTGATCCAAAATTGTTGGCAGCTCGCACTACATTGTTAACAGAGGGTGAGATGGAGGATCAGATGTCAGGTTATGATATGGACAAGGGAGTATTAATGAATAAGAGAGTTAGAGATAGGAAGGCTAGGAAGCAACTGAGCCATGCTCAGAGCAAAATAAAATCAGTGTTTGATAGGAAGACTAGGAGTCGGGAATTTAAACCAGGGGATAAGGTGCTGCTGTACCTTCCCATTAAACGGGGTTCATTGCAGAACAGGTATTTCGGGCCCTATGTTGTGCACAAACGGGTTAATGAGACAGGGTATGTGATAAACACTCCTGATAGGGTTAGGTATTGTCACATCAATTTGCTAAAAGGTTATTTTGACAGACTGCCGATAGTTCCAGTGCTACCTGTCCAAATTGAGAGTCACTCAATTTCCTGTGATGACGTCAAGACTGCAGAGAGAAAATTAACCAACAGCCAGATTCTAGCAGACTTGAACCCCCCAGCGAGAAAAGTTGACTACGCTGATACAAGACAATGTTTCCATTTGTCAGGACCTTCCAACGGTTCCAAGACCTTAAGCCAGGATATGCGCTTGGAACCCAACGCTACACCGATTCGACAGCATGCCTATCGAAGAAAACCTGGAAAACGTGTGACACTGATAAAGAAAGAAACGAAGTTCCAGTGGTCAGGTGAATGCGAGAAGTCATTCAACCGTCTCAAGCAGATGCGCTACTCGTCTCCCGTGATGGCAGCACCAGACTACCGAATGCCTTTCAAGCTAGCTGTGGATGCCAGTGACGTGGGAGCTGGAGCTGTGCTGTTCCAGGAAGACGAAAATGGACTGGACCATCCTGTAAGTTTCTTCTCCAAAAAGTTTGACAAACACCAGGTGAACTATTCCACTGTAGAGAAGGAAGCTTTGGCCATGGTACTGTGTGTGTGTATTTCTGTCTCTGTCTGTGAGTGCGTGTGTCTCTGTGTGTGTGTATGTGTGTATATGGGTGTATGTGTATGTGTGCTTGTGGTGAGGGTGTTTGCGTGTGTGTGCATCATCAAAATCGACCATATAGCTAGTGTAAAATGATAAAACATACTCGGTTTAAAATATTTTTTTAAAGTTTTCATATAATATTTACAAACACGAACAACTAATTTACACGGACCTCCCCCTCGCCCCCCAACCGCGAACACACAAGGAATCCACCTCATACATGTGACAGGTCTTTCAAGTGCGGAAAAGTTTACGTTTTCAGACCGCCCATCCACCCCAATCCACCCCACACGCACACACAAGAAATCCACCTCATATATGTGACAGGTCTTTCAAGTGCGGAAAAGTTTACGTTTTCAGACCGCCCATCCACCCCAATCCACCCCAGACGCACACACAAGAAATCCACCTCATATATGTGAAAGGTCTTTCAAGTGCGGAAATGTAAAATGTTCTATGACTTCACCCCAAGACGGCTACAGACTCATTTTACACAAAACACACTACATTTGCATGAGCGTGTTTGCAAACGCAATACTGTTCTCCCCTGTCAATTTCAGTCAAAGTGTTGCCACTTCGAAGCTGTCTGCCATGAAATAATAAGTCAAACAGGTGACCACTTGTGCGGATATATTTCCAGATTTTCGTCAGCTAACTGGAACAATAACACAGTGTGCATGTAGAAGCAGGTGTGGACAGCTAAGAAGACAAAGTCCGAGGACACGGAGTAAACGGTGTCGAAACCGATTGGAATCGTAAGAGAAATTGAAATGTTTTTATTGATTTGAGCTACTGTACCCAGCCTGACAATCCAGCAACCTGCTTACTACACTAATGGTTTGACATTGTATGTACATGGCATTGTATAACCAATGTCAAAACAAGCCTGTTTTTTTATTCTATATAATTATAATAATACATATACGTATTAGTACTATTATAAACTTGCAGTATGTACATTGTCTATCCATTTCATTGTAAAGTTTGTTTTGTTTAACGACACCACTAGAGCACATTAATTTATTAATCATTGGTTATTAGATGTCAAACATGTGGTAATTTTGACATGTATTCTTCGAGAGAAACCCGTTAAATTTGTTTTCCTATAGTAGCAAGATATACTTTATATGCACCATCCACAGGCAGGATAGCACATACCAAGGTCATAGATATACCAGTCGTGTTGCACTGGATGGAACGAGAAATAGCCCAATGGGCCCACCGACGGGGATCGATCCTAAACCGACCGCGCATCAACGCCCCGCCCCTCATTGTACAGATGATGCCGATGTGGCGTTATCCCTTCCGTTGACTCCGTGTTACCAATAGAGATGTTTTTTCCTGGATTTTGTTTGTCGGAAAATTCACTTTCAGTAGGTAATGCAATATGTGTAAAGGGGTGGGGTGGGGTTTTATGAAGAAAGAAAGAAAGAAATAATGAAAGAACGAAAGAAAGAAAGAAAGATAAAGGACTCCATCACCCCACAAAAAAACAAAACAAAAAAACAACCCCACAACAAAAACAAACAAAAAAACAACAACCAAGAAACAACAACAAAACAAACAAACAAACAAAAACCCCAAAAAACCCCAACAACAATAAACAAACAAAAAACCCACCCGTATAATCAAGAATATTGCGTACACATTATTTTTGTTAGCACGTTATCTCACCCTTTCTTGCAACCAGACAGATCTATAAATAGCACTGAGACGGAGCGTTTGTTTGCTGGCTTTATCTCGGTTCCAAGGTGAATATGGGGATGATTACGGGTTTCTTCCTGATTATATGTGTAACCTTATGTCATGGATGGTCAGGGTAAGTTTCTGTTTTTAATGTGATCTGTTGTCACAATCGTAATCTGTTAGCTCTATGTTAAAACATAACTTACATGTACGTAATATAATTCATGATGCACATATAGAAAAGTGCCGTTATAGGTTCACTTACTCTAAATCAGTCCCCTCTGTCAATAATGGTAACATTTTAAAATATAATTCATATGGAAATATAATTGATATGAGGATGTACACATTCTTGCAAGAAACCGAGTTGTCACCGACACAGTGAGTTTATGACATAAACAAAAAATTGAGGGCCGAATTTACGAATCCTGTTTTATTTTAAAAAGTGTGTAGATGAATTCGCGTACGAGAAAAAGCCGGCTTTGTAAATTCGGACCGGCCTCGGTGGCGTCGTGGCAGGCCATCGGTCTACAGGCTGGTAGGTACTGGGTTCGGATCCCAGTCGAGGCATGGGATTTTTAATCCAGATACCGACTCCAAACCCTGAGTGAGTGGTCCGCAAGGCTCAATGGGTAGGTGTAAACCTCTTGCACCGACCAGTGATCCATAACTGGTTCAACAAAGGCCATGGTTTGTGCTATCCTGCCTGTGGGAAGCGCAAATAAAAGATCCCTTGCTGCCTGTCGTAAAAAGAGTAGCCTATGTGGCGACAGCGGGTTTCTTCTAAAAACAGTGTCAGAATGACCATATGTTGGACGTCCAATAGCCGATGATAAGATAAAAAATCAATGTGCTCTAGTGGCGTCGTTAAATAAAACAAACTTTTGTAAATTCGGCCCATTGTGTTCAATCGGCAAGCCAAGCATTGTGCGAATGAAGGTAGCTCTGATGCGGAGTACTCGGTCGATATGCGACGAGTCAAAGGATCGTTCGCCCAAACAAACAAAACAACAACAATCAAAGAAAGATGAGCAACGTACACTTAACATGATCGCATCTAGTGGCGGGACGTAGCCCAGGGGTAGAGCGCTCGCCTCATGTGCGGTTGGTCTGGGATCGATCCCCGCTGGTGCACACATTGGGCCCTTTCTCGTTCCAGCCAGTTCACCACTACTGATGTGTCAAAGGCCGTGGTATGTGCTATCATGTCTGTATGATGATGCATACAAAAGATCCCTTGTTACTAATGAAAAACTGCAGCGGATTTCCTCTCTAAGACTATTTGTCAAAATTACCAAATGTTTAACACCCAATAGCCGATGAATAAAAAATATATGTGTGTGCTCTAGTTGTGTCGTTAAAAACATGCACTTCTATATAGCTATATAAAGTGTGTCTTGTATTAGAGCACATTAATTAATTAATCATCGACTATTAGATGTCAAACGTTTCAACCCGTAAAAATGGACACTTAGTTTGGTTAATTTAGAAACCTGTAACATAATAATTTGGTTAACATCACAACAGGAGTATGTTACGTTTAAACGGTGAAATACCCTTAAAAATAGACTAAAAACTCGACTCCATAACCGTTACTTCCCAGACGCACTTGCGGTTTTAAAAATTAAAAACATGCATTTTGTGGTATCAGAAACACCAGGATGACCAGACACTTCGGTTGTACAGAAATGGATAATCTAAACAATAAAATCTCAGTACTGTTTGATTTGATCTGAAACGGCTCTGATGGTGAAACATTTGTTCTAGTGTTTAAAAACTAGGGTCCGTCGCTGTAACCAGTCGATTACCTGGGTGAAGTTGACGAGAGTCGGGTTCCGGTTACGGGTTGCCTAAGATTTTGAAATATTGGCCCCTGTCTGCATCTCTGCACTCTGGGGATATATCCTAGATGTATATGCTTACATTTTGAAGTCAATGGGTGTGGTATATCTTACACTTCAAATCAGTGGGTGTTGTACTTTCAAACACATCTGTCAAGTTGGTTTTCATCTGTAGTGATTGGCATTTCCGACAACCAAGTACGGTGACGTCAGTTTTCGGAAACGGTATGCACTTTTGACACGGTCGAACATTTGATTTGGATACTTAATATTTTTTAACACCAAGTGCGGCTCGCATATTAATATGGAGAACATTCCAGCTAAGTGGCAGATACAGACGTGTTGATGAGCTTCTAATTAATTAAAAGTGTTTTTAATTGGTTAAAAATCGACTTTGGTGGCTTTTGAGTGTCTTTAAATTGGGCTTGTGTTCATGTTTATAATCTATTTTACTGTTTAACATTGCTCCAGCAATTGTTGCTACATCGGAACACGAGACGTATCGTTATTACAACGTGTTATGATATATGCGCATGCCCAGTCAGAGTGGGAGACTATTCTCGGCTGTTTTCTGTGAGCTACGCACGTGACATGCAACATGTGGTGGTTTTTATGTTCGTATGCTGAAACGTGGTCAACTTGAACATGCTGCTAGTAATCCCGGAGATAATTTGGACTGAATTTACAAAGCCTGTTTTAGACTTACACGCGTGTAACTACATACATTTAGGATGCTTAAACACCTGCGTCTAGGAAAAACCAGGCTTTGTAAATTCTGCCCAAGTGGTGATTATTCCCATGTCTTTATTAGACCGTGATTATCGGAGTCTGATGGTCGTCGTTCTGGACAGGAATCACAATGACTTGTACTACGTAGCAGTTCGTGACCGTATCCTGAAAGGACGCTACAGTAAAAAAGAGTCAAGTTTGTTTTGTTTAATGACACCACTAGATCACATTGATGTACTAATAATCGGCTATTGGATGTTCAAGTTTGTTTGTTTTGTTTAACGACACCACTAGATCACATTGGTGTACTAGTAATCGGTTATTGGATGTTCAAGTTTGTTTATTTTGTTTAACGACACCACTAGATCACATTGGTGTACTAATAATCGGCTATTGGATGTTCAAGTTTGTTTGTTTTGTTTAACGACACAACTAGAGCACATTGATCTATTAATCATCGGCTATTAGATGTCAACCATTTGGTAATTCTGACACGTAGTCTTACGAGGAAATCCGCTACATGTTTCCATTAGTGGCAAGGCATCTTTTATATGTAAAATTCCACAGACATGATAACAGATGCAATGTCCTTTGATATACAGTCGTGATTCACTAGTTGGAACGAGAAATAGCCCAATGGGCCCACTAACGGCATTCGATCCTAGACCGACCGCGCATCACGCGAGCGCTTTACCACTGAGCTACATCCCCCGTGACGGTACAGTAGGACTCAGTTTGATTTGTGTACGCAGCGGCTGTACAGCATGAAGTACATGTGCTGAGAAACAGAAACAGGCCAGCAGCGGCTGTACAGCATGAAGTACATGTGCTGAGAAACAGAAACAGGCCAGCAGCGGCTGTACAGCATGGAGTACATGTGCTGAGAAACAGAAACAGGCCAGCAGCGGCTGTACAGCATGGAGTACATGTGCTGAGAAACAGAAACAGGCCAGCAGCGGCTGTACAGAATGGAGTACATGTGCTGAGAAACAGAAACAGGCCAGCAGCGGCTGTACAGCATGGAGTACATGTGCTGAGAAACAGAAACAGGCCAGCAGCGGCTGTACAGCATGAAGTACATGTGCTGAGAAACAGAAACAGGCCAGCGACATGCTAAACGCAAGAAGAATCCAAATGTGGTGGGCAGGAATATTCTAAATATAACTGCGCGTGGAGTGCAAGTATTGCAAGACGGTTAAAACAATATATAAAAGTTTGTTTTGTTTAACGACACCACTAGAGCACATTGAATTATTAATCGCCGGTTATTGTACCATCCCAAAGACAGGATATCACATACCATGGCATTTGATATATCAGCCCACCAACGGAGATCGATTCTAGTCCGACTGCGTATCAAGCGAGCGCATTACCACTGGGCTTCCCCCCCCCCCCCTCCCCGTGACGATAGGGTAGGACTCGGTTTGATTTGTGTACGCAGCGGCTGTACAGCGTACATTACAAGTGCAGAGGAAATGAACAGGCCAGCGACATGCTAAACACAAGAAGAATCCAACTGTGGTGGGCAAGAATATTCTCAAATAGAACTGCGCGCGTGTCAATGTTTCAAGGCTGGACTTAAATGTAACAGCAGCTGTGACTCCAGCATGACGTCTCCAAATAAGAACTGGTTTGTTAATACCACAATTGCTTAAGTCGATATCCTTGTTTGTTGTAATTTATTTCCTGTTTTACTACTATTATGTCAATAAAGATAACAGAAATACACGTTAGTTTCATTTACTTTGATTAAAATACTTTGCAGTCAATTTGTCAAATAAATGGGATGAATTTTCGGTCAGTTTGTAAATAGACTGAACATTTCAGGCAACATGATATGAATCATGGTCACTTCGTACCCAAGTCATATCGTACCATCCATTTCGTACCATGCTGCCTGGTCATTTCGTACCCTGGTCATTTCGTACTTTGGTCATTTCGTACCATTGCAAAAAGTCATTTCGTACCCTAGTCATTTCGTACCATAGTCATTTAGTACCATTGTGAAAAGTCATTTCGTACCCCAGTCATTTCGTACCCTAGTCATTTCATACCAGTATATAGAAAACGAATCGACTATAGCATAAAAGCAGTGGGGTTTTTAGTTGGGTTTTTTTAAACTTTATTTGGACAGTTTGAAATTCAGAACACGTTATTGTGCAGCATATCGTTATTGATACCCATAATACCTGTTAACTGTTATTTCCATTTTACCTGACAAGAGCCGTATATAATATTTACTACTAACTGCCAACTTCGATTTTGTGTGAAATGGCACCAAATAATTAGTCAAAAACAACAAAACAACATAATGGACCAACAAAATATTATTTATTTATTAGGTCTTCTTTTCAAACTTTGGACAAGTTAAAATTGTGCATAAGAAAAAACAAACAAGTTATGCGACTAATGCGAGTTACAATTTTATAATATAATATATGAAACATAATAATATAATATATGATTTTGAAACAAATGACTGGGGTACTGAAACACACACATCAAAATAAATATTACATGATAGAGGATTCGTCACGAGTTTATTAGGATAAAGGATAAATATATATATCGTAGTTACAAACATTTTATGATTTTATTTTAAACAGCTAATGAAACTATCGAAAAAACCCACATTATTTGTAATATTCGAGTTTTTTTTTTCTTTCAGTCGTCAGCTACATGGACATGACCAGAACACATCTTCAGCAGACTGCCAACAGCCATGTCCCCATTCACATATTTCTCCCAGTGGAGAAAAAGCTTCTGCTGGGCTTGCCGGCTGTTTCGTTTCTGCATTTTTCTTAGTTTCCCTTCTGAAACCAATTTCCTCTGGAGTGGCAGTAAGTCTACTTCCTGGTACAGGATGGGAATCAGCGTGTATATTCCCAGGTTCCCACTCCCTGCACGGCTGTTCATCCTGAAATATAATAAACAGAATATAAGTATTCATATCTTCCAACACCGACAGGGCAAATTGAAAAAATATATATCAAAATCATCATTATTACTTGGCAGTTTACCTGGATTGATTCTAAAAGAAGTAAAAGACAAATACTATTTAATAATAAAAAAAATTAATACAGTTTCATACCTATTGTGCCATCCCTCTACATCATTGTTTGTACGAGTCGGTCTCATGAACACACCCCACGACTCGCACGGTCAGATGGTGTTGTCAATCCACATGGCGCCCACGTGACTACACAAATATATGTTGTTAAAGTACAACGGCTATATCATTGGTTAAAATCAGATCTCTTAATTAACAGAAGAGGTATCGATTAACGTAGGTGATTTGTTTGCGTTTGATGTACAGAGACCAATTGCCAGAGAATGTGTGATGACAGTTCCATTGTTAAATTGCGAAAATGGTATCCTCTGTTGTTCACTGTTCTTAAAATAACACATCGTCCTCATTGCTCTGCTTATATGTTCAAAGTAACACATTAAACATACATAGTCCTTAAAGCAGGTGAGATGAATACATTTCAGGTCCAAGATAATCCGTATTGTTTTGAATACAATTTTCATCAAACAAGATAAAAGAACTTAGAGACGGATTACTTGCACAGTTGTATGGAAAAATATGTCTACGAAGGGAAACAGTGTTTCTACTGTAATAAGTCGGCAATAATCTAGTTGACTAAAGTGCGCTTTTTATATTCACAATTAATAAATATGCTAATATTAATAAATATATATATATGTTTTTCAGTTACAGGTTGAAATGGCCGAATATGACTTATTTGCATCTTATTTGTTTAAGAAATAAACAATAACAACCATTAAAACATTAACTACCCTATTGAATGCCAAATTAGCCAATTGCTAATGTTTATACAAAGTGGCAATAACTTTCAGTCTTTTGCTGATAAAATATCCCTTAAATTAACAACATTTGTAATTTAATGTCATTTTGTAAAAGACATTACCGGGGTGATTGTTATAAATTGTTATGCCATGGTACGATATGACTTTCAGTTATGGTACGAAATGACCGAGGTACGAAATGACTAGGGTACGAAATGACTATTTGCAATGGTACGAAATGACCAGGGTACGAAATGACCAAGGTACGAAATGACTTTTTGCAATGGTACGAAATGACCAGGGTACGAAACGACCAAATTAGGTACGAAATGACTATGGTACGAAATGACCATGGTACGAAGTAGGGGTGCAACGATACGGTCAAAACCGTATTGCGATATATTGCGATATAAGAAACTGTATTGCAGTATGTATTGCAATATAATTGATATTATTTATGGGTTGGGTTTTTTTTAATGAAAATAGAAGGCATAACTTTTTAATGATCTTTATTAGTTTCAGCTGTCAGGCTAAATGTTTTAGGCCATATTTTTATTTTTTAACACAATACTAGTCTACTAGAACACTGGCGTGACGGTGTCAAACTATTGATGATGATGATGATGATGATGATAACTAATTTAACGTGCCCATAACTAGGGTTTCGAACACGCCCATCCCGAGTCCGACCTCCGATAAGATCGGTGGCCTGACTCGGGATGGAGGGGGGGGGGGGGGGGATGAAAATGGGCAGAATTTTGAAAATAGCAATTAGTAAAAAAGTTAATAGAATAAAAAAAGAAATAAAAAAAAATGTACAATTAAAAATAAAAAAGAATTGACTGCTCGGCCGAATATTTATATAATTTGGAGCATTTTAGAAGGAAAGTCCAAAATTAAATAAGAGAAAGAAGAGAGGATTGGACTATTTAATAATATTTTTAAAAAAAAAGAAGTAATTTCGACATAAAATTTTGAACGCAGATCTAAAAGTTTAAAGTCCGATCGATATGTCCACGCGAGTGGCCTCGTTAAGGCCGTTTGGGTGCACAGCTTAAAGGGACGAGATAGGTTGCATCCCGTCGAAAACCCCTAGATTGACAGTCGATAGACGTTGAAGGTGTAGTGCTGTGCTGAAATACAGATCATGAGAAGCCGGATCTGTCTGAACGAGAGAGAGTATCAGACTAGGGTATAGTCCAGTCGTCATGGGTTGGTATAGTGGTGCGGACGGGCCCGACTCCGGAGGATACGAATGGTATCACTATAAAGCAAGGTAAAGTCTAGAAAAAGAGTAGTAGGGGCCGACCCCGCTTCCTATTTCTTCTTATAGTGGGGCGGTCAATCTTCCAGTACTGCTAGGACAGGCTCGGACATGTAGAGACTAAACGCGAACAACCGTGGCGTTCTGCAGAATGGCCGTCATACGAGTCACGAAAAAAACCTGTCGACAGTCAGACGGAGAAATGACGTGGAAGCAAGGAATCTCGCTAAAAAAGAATCCAACCTGGTGGTGCAGGCTGTCGAAATGAGAAGCGTTCCAGCGTTCAATCAGTTCCAATGGCCGCATACATTCCAGTAGAAAACTTCATTTCGCTGACAAAAACAACGAAATGAGGGACCCCCCCAAGTCGAGCACACGAAAGCACGTGCAGTGTGTGCACAAGCGAAACAAACACGTCTTACCGCGTGGAGCTCCAGACTGTGAATGGTCAAACTATTCATAAATTGTCACATTCGGAAATCCTTACTATCGGGCTTTTCCGTTGCTGCTCGCTTAACACGGAAATGTACGTATTGAGTCACAATGTTTCGCCAGATCGACCGAACCACCGAGGTTATTAGCCGAGGTATTTTGAACGATCGGCCGAAGTATTCCGAGTTCAGTGAAAAACAGCGAAGTGTGATTCTCATTTGTTGGTTTATTTCTTTGAAGATGATAGCCGTAGCCGTAGCCGTAGCCGTAGCCGTATTCCAACGTAAATGAACAACGAATGATAATGTGTAAGTAACAAAACATTTATTTGTAATTATCGTTAACTGGTTATTTTCACTGGACTTTTGACACGTTTTGTTTAGAAGTTAGAACCAAGTATAACCGACCTATCACTTCGTATGCCAACAAGTAAGCCGACTACGCTTGACGTGATTGTTACATTTCCTGTCATCACCAATTAATAAAATGATGTGGTTTTAGTTTGTTTGTTTGCCTATTTCAAATCAAATAAGTTACAAGGAGCTGATCAATTATCGCGGTATACCGGTATACCGGTTTATCGTTGCAGCACTAGTACGAAGTGACTAGCAACCCATGATATATAATGACAATGCAATATGTTCAACTTTTCGACCGGCGACTTGGAAGGGAAATGTTTAATTAACTAATACTAGAAATATAAAATGCTAATTATTCTGTACGATTTCATTAGAAGTAACTGGAACTTTGTAAGAAAACTAAGTTTTCAACATTTACAATATGTATAAAGTTTCACTGCCTGTAAAACATAATAGGACACTTTAAATTTCTGTTTCATTTATCATGATCTCCACTGCTCTCCAGTCATGTTTACCCACAGAAACGTCTTCACTTATTATGTACCTTTATTATTATTAACAGACATATTAACACACTTATTTACATAAAAGACATGTTCCTTCAAAGCTGTTTTACATTTCACATTCAACACATATTAAACGGTCATTTCCCCTCTTTGGAAGTCATAGGTTTTATCATATGGTATTTTAAAAACAAATTGTTAATCGTTTGTTGATGTATAGGCATTTTTGCTTAACAGGTGTTTCTTAAATGTGATATTAAATGACCTCTCTAAAGTGAAATAATGATCACAATGAATCTTTGCGTACACTTTTTACATTTCAAGCGAAATTAAGTGGAGAGTATTCTGTCATAATTATAATTTAGATACATGGATTTTGAACGTATTGTTACATTGACCATGACATTTAGTTTCCACTTCACCATTGAAATGGTGGTTGCCAGTGTGAATATATGCCGTCTGATATTACATTTAAAGTTGCTCGTATAATCCGAGATCTGAGGTGTACTCCAGTTATAGGTTCCTCGATAAAAGATTAGCCAAAAGCATTTATCTTCAAATTAAAAATCATTCTAAAAAAAAAGTGGATTGATTAAAACAATAAACGGCCTCGGTGATGTAGTGGTTATGCCATCGGACTTCAGGCTGGTAGGTACTGGTTTCGTACCCCACCTGAGGCAATGAGGGATTTTTTTCATGCCAGTACCGGTTCCAACCCAGAGCTAGTACACCGCTAGGTTCAATGGGTAGGTGTAAGGCCACATACACCGAGTTTCACACACTTCACGGGTGCGATTATGGGTGTGTCAACCGAGTGTATGATCCCACATGGGGAATGATTACCCGGCATGCACAGCAGGTTCCGTGTACACCGGACTCGGGTGATACCGAGATAGCTCGTCAAGTAGTCCCATACCAAAATGTAAACACTGCGGTTTCACCATTCATCTCATCATCATCCATGTTTGTAATATCCAGAAAAACACAAAATGTCTTTGTCTCTGCGTTAAATGTTTTTAAAAACAAAACAAGAAACGCCATCACAATACACTGGCAATGTGACAAAGAATAGAATGAGGTTGGGGATGCTAAATCGTAAAGGTTACGATCTTTGTCAAATTATGTAAATGTGTAATAGGTTATGCACTGCATTCATAACAACGTGCAGTTTGGTTTTGTATAACAACATATACACAACATGTTTGTAGAATGACATGTAGTAAATATTGCTCCCCCTCCCCATCAGTCACCTTGTAGAGCACGCGTTGTTGTGAAAGATGGTATACGTGGTGTGTCCATTGTCAAAAAACGCCCAATCATTCCTCACATAGGCTCTTATTTACATTCATGGCTGATGCCCGTAAACTAGTTTGAGGATGTCAATCGAATGCGACCTCATCTTGGCCATTTATGCTTAATTATTGCACGCTCAGCGGTTAATTTTTTTCCTGGTTCCAGCAGTCTCCCAGTCGATTGGCTGCAAGCATCCAACCAAGATGGGCACAAAACTGATTTTACTGACTTAAACAAAAAGCATGGATGGTCGGGGTAAGTCTCATTTACCATATTTTATTGTGACCTGGAACAAAGTTGTTATGAGCCTTTTATGGTGACTATTTACGTTACTGAGGCACTGGAATCGATTTCGTAACGTCATATAATATTCGCGACTCATTTACCCTATTTATGATCAGAAAAGGAATGTGGTATTGTTAAAATTTACATATTCTGGTATTTCGAGGTGATGATTGTGATCTTTAGACCGTTTTGAAGACAATTTGTAATTTGATTGTTGTTCTTGTTTTGGTGTATAGCTATTGCAGGAGATACGTGGTGTTGGGAATCGATTTCAACACAAATCATCGGTTATAATCGGTCTGCACCAACCGATCACCTTTCGATCGGTAAGAATTAAATGAACATAAGTATCGGATTACAAGGACGATGCACCTATTAACTGAGAGGGTCCTTAGTAATGTTACCTTTAAACAAGTTTGTTTGTTTTGTTTAACGACGCCACTAGAGCACATTCATTTACTAATCGTCAGCTATTGGATGTAAAACATTTGGTAATTTTCACATATAATCTTAGATAGAAAACCCGCCACATGTTTCCATTAGTAGCAAGGGATTTCTTTTATACGCACCATCCCACAGATAGGATAGCACTGGCTGGAATTAGACATAGCCCTATGGGCCCGCCGGCGGGGATCGACCCCAAACCGACTGCGCATCAAGCAATCACTTTACCACTGGGCTACGTCCCGGCTCTGTTACCTTTAATGACAACATATTTACATCAATTCTTTCATCTAAACTGGGGACCAATTACAGTTAACCGTTTCTCACACAGTCGATTATACATTTTTAACATCGATCATCACATCTGTAGACACAAACTGTTCCCGAAGGGGGTGAGGTGGGTGGATGAGGTACAACAACAACAACAACAACAACAACAACAACAAATAGACAAAAATAATACGAGTGAACATTATTTTATACAGTACCTTTTTGTTTTTGCAGGCATTATTGTTATCGCCGAGTTGTTAGATACCATCGCAAGCTAGTATGTTCTTATAGGACATGGCTTGGGTGAGTATGTGATGTTCTTCTTTGTCCAATATACAGGCCTATAGGGGCCTTAGTCACTCAGTTGACGCCAAAACATGTTTTGTCCTACTATATAAATAATAAATGTGTTTCCCCGCCCCCCCCCCCACCCCCCTCCTCCGATTTGACACCCAATAGCCGATGTATTTTTCGTGCTTGGGTGTCGTTAAACATTCATTCATTCATTCATTCCCCCTGCCAATATATCGTCTTTATGGGCCTGATTTAATGAAACATGTAATATATTTCCAAACTAAATACTCGTTTGCAGATGCCATCATCCCTCCTTTACCTAATGTCCGAACATCCCAATGATACACGAATACTAATGGGCAATGGGCAACTATATTTACGTGCCCCTATCCACAAGGGTTCAGGCACGCCCGCCCCTGGTCTAGCCTCTGACTTCGCCAGTGACCACCTCCGGGGCGGGAGGGGGGGGGGGGGGGAGGGTAAGGAAAGGAAGTGTAGGGGATAATTTAAAAATGTGGTATGACCACTTAAAAAAGGGGAAAGAAAAACACTTTGAGATCTACCATTACCTTATATCTTGTGTTATAAATTAATTATAATTGCACCAAAAAACACTATATCATTCTATTTTTTTAAACTATATAATTAGTAGGTGCATAATAAAATCATTTTTCAATCGGGCAGTTCAAAAGAGTATATTATACAATTAATTTAATTAATTATTTTAATTTATTAATAAGTCAACTTAGGCCCTGGAGGATAAAGGATTTGCAAAGGGGGGAACCCCGCGCCACAATCAATCCGGCGCTCCAACAGGCGGGTGGCCCATTCCGAGGTGAGGTGTCCTCGCTGTTCTCCTCAAGCATTCGTGAGCTCTACACCCGGGGGGGGGGGGGGGGGTGCGTCACTTATACGGATGACAAACGTCATTGCTATATAAACCTCGGTGTCACCCAAGAAACCACTCAATCGTTAAGTGGGTGGCACCGAGTACCGGTCAAGTTTTTTTTTTGTTGTTGTATATATACAATAGTGACCAATCAGATTAATACCGTTTAAAACCTGTTTGATTAAAAAAATAAGAGCATGTATATTAAAATAATACTAATTTAAAATGCTAAAAGGAAGATTTAATAACTAATTAATACATTTATTATAACAATTAATTAAAAATATAATCAATATACCATATAGAATTAAAAACTAAAACACATTCACACCCCAGCCAGATATTCCGCCTGTGACGGGCGGCACAGACACTGCCAGGTGTATGCGCCGCCAAGACACGGCGAAATAAACAAACATTCACGAGGACGCTCTCACACTAGGTTCAGAAATGATGATGATAACTAGTTTAACGTGCCCATATACCACTAGGGTTTCGAACACGCCCATCCCGAGTCCGACCTCCGATAAGATCGGTGGCCTGACTCGGGATGGAGGGGGGGGGGGGGGGGGGGAGGTGAAAATGGGCAGAATTTTGAAAATAGCAATTAGTAAAAAAGTTAATAAATTAAAGAAAAAAAAAGAAAAAGGTTACAAGCCAAAAATAAAAAAGAATTGACTGCTCGGCCGAATATTTATATAATTTGGAGCATTTTAGAAGGACAGTCCAAAATTAAATAAGAGAAAGAAGAGAGGATCGGACTATTTAATAATATTACAAAAAAGAAGTAATTTCGACATAAAATTTTGAACGCAGATCTAAACGTTTAAAGTCCGATCGATATGTCCACGCGAGTGGCCTCGTTAAGGCCGTTTGGGTGCACAGCTTAAAGGGACGAGATGGGTTGCATCCCGTCAAGAAAACCCCTAGATTGACAGTCGATAGACGTTGAAGGTGTAGTGCTGTGCTGAAATACAGATCTTGAGAAGCCGGATCCGTCTGAACGAGTAGAGTATCAGACTAGGGTATAGTCCAGTCGTCATGGGTTGGTATAGTGGTGCGGACGGGCCCGACTCCGGAGGATACGAGATGGTATCACTATAAAACAATGTAAAGTCTAGAAAAAGAGTAGTAGGGGCCGACCCCGCTTCCTATTTCTTCTTAGAGTGGGGCGGTCAATCTTCCAGTGCTGCTAGGACAGGCTCGGACATGTAGAGACTAAACGCGAACAACCGTGGCGTTCTGCAGAATGGCCGTCATACGAGTCACGAAAAAACAAGTCAACATAGTCAGACGGAGAAAAACGTGGAGGCGAGGAATCTCGCTGAAAAAGAATCCAACCTGGTGGTGCTGACTGTCGAAACGAGAAGCGTTCCAGCGTTCAATCTGTTCCAATGGCCGCATACATCCCAGTAGAAAACTTCATTTCGCTGACAAAAACAACGAAATGAAGGACCCCCAAGTCGAGCACACGAAAGCACGTGCAGTGTGCACAAGCGAAACAAACACGTCTTACCGCGTGCAGCTCCAGACTGGGAATGGTTCAGAAAAGAAGTTTTTAGCCGGCTAGAAGCACGGACCGAATAGGAGACAGTTATTTGGAGACTGAGTTCCGATTGGTCAGAACTCGATCCCCCTCAGCCAATAGCCCCAACACCCAATAGATAATCATTTAAGTAAAAAGAACAGAAAAGGATAGACGTACTAAAAGAGGCAGGAGAAAAAATATAAAGAGGGTGGAAAAATTCCACATTAACTTTAGATAGAAAAAATTTAAAAAGAAAGGCCGCACAAGGCGATGTCCCAAGGCAACATACGGCAAGACCCGGCTCTCCGGATATCACCGAATGACTCCTCGGAAGCGCCCGTGAGCGGTCGTCGTCAATTAAGACAGAAGAAAGAATACACAGTGTGTGTTAGAAGTGGAGCGGATCGATAGTCGACACTCAGTATGAAGAGGCGCGTTGCGATTGGCTGAATCTCAATCCCTAGCTGGAGCCGTTCCGGATTAAGAAGCCAGTGTTAAAAAACAACAGGCGACCTGAATACGAAGCTGCGATTGGCTGGATTTCAATTCCTTCTCTGGAAAAAAAAGAAAGAGAGGAATGTGGATGTTATAATTCTCCAGTCAATGCGCTAAATAAGTGAATGAAAGAAATAATGTGTAGAGGCTGTTCGGTGATTCTAAAATGGATTAAAAAGTGTAATTAATATAAATTAATTAAAAAAAGGAAATTTTCATTAAAAAGAATTAAAATAGTTTAAAAGTGGTTTTTCTGTTTGTCCACGGGAGGGTAAAGCCAGAGCAATTACCACCGTGGACAAGAATTGCCACCAGCCAACTGTCCGCCACTGTAAGGTAAGTGTTAAAAATAAGCAGGCTCCTGATTGAGTAAACTACTAGAGTCCTCGGACCGTACTTAACTGTTTAGATAATCTTTTTAATTTTATGTGGCAGCTACTTATTATATAATTATTTTGGTATCAGTTACAAACGTTAAGATAGCCCGCTCCACCTCCTGTTTGTGAGCGGGGGGCGGGTTAAATATTTTAACGGGATTAAATTTAATATTTATATTATCAAATACTTTTTTAAGAATGTTTCTTTCATTGATATATTTAGTACAATAGAAGAGATAGTGTCTTGTATTGTCTAATTTTTTACAAGTACCACAGAGCGATGTGTTACTTTTTTTAATTTTAAATTGGGTATCGTTCAGACCAAAAACAACGCCTACGCGCAATTTAGTGATAATTTTTTCAGCTTTAATATTAGAATAAATAGGTCTTTTCGAATTAATTTTAGGTTTGATTAAATAATGCCATAGTCTTTTTTTAGTATTCCATTCGATTTGCCAAAATTTCAAAAAGTTTTTATGCGCTATGGCCATGACTTCATTAAAATTAATATTAATGTTAATTTCAATTTTATCCATTAGTAGAGCTTTTTTAGCTAATAAATCAGCGTTTTCATTGCCAGAGATGCCGACATGCGCAGGGACCCATTCCAAAGTTATAAATAACCCTTTACTATTATTGTAATTAATCATATTTATAATTTGTTTAATTAAATAGGAACTCTTGAATTTAAGATTCTGGAGAGCCTGAAGTGAGCTCAAAGAATCAGATAGTATAAGGAATTTTTGGGGAGCCGGGTATTTAGTAGCATTAGTGAGAATCCACTTAAGCGCAGAGTAAATGGCCACCAATTCTGTAGTAAATACACATTATACAGAAACGTGGTCTGTCACTCTGGCCTGGTGGGAGCTAGGTGTGTTAGGCAAGCCGGGCATGGCATAGAAGGCCATGCCTGCTTTACCAGAAAGAGGGTCCTTGGAGCCATCTGTATATATATGAATATGATCAGAATAATGATCATTTAATGCTGCTCTAAACATTATATTTTTAAATGGTTCAAATTCTGTTTTTAAAATTTCCTTTCTTAAAAGCAAGGGAATATTCGGCGGTTTAATTAACCAGGGAGGCACCAAGGTGGGAGAGTATTTATCCAGATTATAATCCAAGAGTTCTAAATTAGATGCCATTCTATTATTAAGATTAACTGCAGAGTTAATATCAATGTGTAAATATTCATCATTATTAGGTTTCATAGTTGCTACCGGATTTAGTGGTACTAATTTTTTTGCTTTAAACCAATGTTTAAGACAAAGCTGGGTGCGCCTAACATTGAGAGAAAGAATATTCAGCTCCACACGCAGACTGTCATTTGGTGTACCCGGGGTAATCTTAGTTATTATTCTAAGCCCTTTATTATAGATTGATTCTAGCTTATCTAATTGGGTTGCTGAGGCGCAGCAAAAGGCTTGAGCCCCATACTGTAACCTGGAGACGATAAAAGCTTCAAAAATCATTAAAAGAGTATGTCTGTCAGCCCCCCCAGGTTGTTGCAGATATAACTAAGTAAATTAATATAGTTATTACAATTTTTTACTACTTCTTTTATATGCTCGTTAAAGGTTAGTGCTGGGTCAAAAATAACACCCAAAAATTTAACTGACAGTACTTGAGCTATGGGGTGGTTGTCTAGTGTAAAGTTAAGTTTATGTCGTCTAAAACGATTAGTTGTAAAGAGAATAGCAGAGGTCTTAGATCTTGAGATGGTAACCCCCCAGGTTTCAGCCCAATTTTATCTATATCTTTTTGAATATCTATTTTAATCTTTTCAATACACTTTCCAGATCGCCAAAAAGCTGTGTCATCAGCAAATAAACCAATACTTAGCTTGGTGTCCTTTCTAGATGAACTAGTTAGGACAGTAGCTAGGTTATTAATAAAAATACTGAAAAGTGTTGGGGCTATTACAGATCCCTGGGGTATGCCGTTCTCACGGTTAAGAGTATCAGAAAAGGTTTCTGTAACATTAACAGTAAAAGATCTGTTATTGATAAACCGTTCAATGAATGCAAACATAGGCCCTCTGATGCCCATGTTATACACCTTAATTAGTAGCCCGTGTCGCCAAACCATATCATAGGCCTTTTCCAGATCAACAAATATTCCGACCACTTTGCCACCATGACTAAAAGCATTTGCAATTTCAGATTGTAATCGAAAAAGGTGGTCGGAAGTAGAGGAGTTTTTTCTAAAGCCACTCTGATAAATGGTCAAACGGTGATTACTTTCTAGATAAGGCGTAGTAAAAAAAAAGGTTTGGTTCCGGTTACCCGACCGTCCCTAGATTTTTGGTGCCGACCCTAAACTTTTTTTAACCTCCCCCCCCCCCCCCTTTTTTTTCCACCTGTTTTATTTAATAATCCATTAATATCAATCCTAATTTTCGTCGACTCTAAAAACAACAACTGCAGAGAGAGGCCATGAGATCTGTCAGTCCAAGATCTCGTTACCAGGAGACACGGAACACTTCGCGCAATTTTACTTCCGAAGAGTTCTAAATGAAAAGCTTCCGAGAGCCATTCGGAACTCCTCGTACATTTCCACGAAATATAAGCGTAGCGGAATGTGACGAGGTGTTCCGATTCCTTGAATGTCGTTTCATTTGAAATTGATTTAAATACATGTGTAATATTATTTGATTTGAATGAGCACATTTTTGACATTCTACTCTGTAAATGGAAGACGCCATTGACACCACATGCTCTCGGACATGTTCTCGTACTCATTCGGAACTACTCGGAACTTATGAATCCAATCTTCAAAATGTTACGCTAGTTTACTGTTAAAAAGCAGAATGATAAAAATTTCCAGTCTATTTTGGTAGGGGAATTCCCTAAAACGTAATCGAACTTCTAGAAATACCGAGTTACGATTCAATGTTAAACGTAAAGAGTAAACATGAAAATAGCCGATTATGCTGAAAAGATTACTTAAATTAAATATTTAGACATCAACTCTATCAATATTTTGCATTTGTTTGACAAATAACCCCTGTATTTATTATTAAATATGATGATATCCATGGCATTTGAAATGAACTGGTAGTACCCAAAACCTTAAGAAATGACAACTCTTTTCACATTTAATAGCGTCTGCAGTGCTGTAGTTGTGAGGGGGTGTAACCATGTTGTGGATCAGACCTTTAAAAGCAAAAAATACAAACCTGTTTTACCTCTTTGTCAACAGTGCAAAGATACTGTGCAGTGTCCTTATGGACGACCAAACGGGAAACTGTTTTCCAGAAAATAGTTGTTTTCTTTTGATATCTCTGCTATGAGGATAGTTAGTATGGAGATCTTTTTGTTAACTTATTTTGTTAATTTTTATTGACATCTTCGTTGTGTTCATGATGTACATTTTGTTACTGCAATACTGGCAATGAAATAGGCCGGGAAGATCAGTGTTGTTGCTGTAGTTGTGAGGGTGTGTAACCATGTTGTGGATCAGACCTTTGATATTAAAACTTTTTTCCAATGAACAAATTATAGTGTTATTTTAGTGTTGTCGTAGTTTATAACCTTACCGTGTAGTATTAGACTTGGGTGGTGTTTACATTAATACCGATTGTGGTTGGACTAGGTTTCGACATGGGTTTTTTTTATAGAAAATAATTAATGATTCTCATTAGAGTATGTATTGTCAGTTGCATTGTAACACAAAGAAAGAGCTTTTAATATATTAATCTGCTATACTATTCAGGAAATATTAGCTCGAAAATGGGTGGGGAAAAAAAAAAAAAAAAGTTTTCCCTACCTACCTACCCTATTTGTTTTTGGCATGTAACAGGAACCAAACAATTTTTTTTACTTGGCCTAATAGCCGAGTCTGGAATTGACCATGGCCTCCATGGTTTTGCAGATACTGGATGTTAGAGAGATGGGGCGGTAATTAGTAGGGTTTGTTAAATCTTTCCCTTTCTTGGGGAGGCTAACAACCTCGGCATGCTTCCATGCAAGGGGGAGATAACCCTGCTTCCAGGCTTTATTATAAAGTTCCAGGAAAAGTTTGAGGGTAGCTTCAGGCATTTTTTGGAAAAAAAGATAGTTAAATTTATCCGGGCCAGGAGCGGTACCTTTCCTGTGAGCAAAAGCCTCAATCATTTCCTGGAGGGTAAAAGGAATATTATAATCTGTAATATGATTGGGAAATTTTGCATCCAGGGGTATTTTATGGGTTTTTTCTATCATTTCTTTTTTATTAGAGAACTTTAATGGAAAATTACCATTACTTGAGTTTTTTTGGAGAGTTTGTCCAAATACTGTAGCTTTTTGTTGATTAGTAGTATAAAGTTTATTAGCTTTTAATAAAGATGATTTTGGAACTGGTTTCCCCTGGATGCGTTTTATTTTTGACCATACTTCTGTGACCTTAGATTTACTATTTAGTGATGAGCAAAATTTGCTCCATGATTCTTTTTCAAGTTTAAACAATTCTTGAGTAACTTTAAATTTACTTTCTTTAAATTTACCTAAATTATCTTGAGTTTTATCGTTCTGGTAGTTTTTGCGCATTTTATTTCTGTATTTAATAATTTTAGCGAGATTGTCATTCCACCAGGGTACTGAATTATATTTAACTTTAGCATTTGATATCGGAATAGTTTTATTTGCTATAATTATAATATTATCTGTCAAATTTTTATTAAAGATATCTATATCATTATTTCTAATATTCTCCGGCTTAAGATTCAAGCAAAGTTGATAGAAACCTGGCCAGTCTGCTTTATTAAAATTCCACTTTTCTTTAGTTTTAGGTGTTTCCCTCCATGTCCCATTTAAATTATAATATGTAATGATAGGGAGGTGGTCGCTATTGAAATCGTTAATGACCTGCCACTCACATTTGGAGGCCATCCCCTCTGAGACCATAGTGAGGTCTAGCCAGGTCCAGGAATGGTAGGCGTCAGAGTAAAAGGTGGGCGACCCATCATTTAGACAAACAGTTTTAACAGTTTCCATAAATTGTTCCACTATACGCCCTTGTTTATCATTAGTGGTTGCTCCCCATAAAGAATTACGACAGTTAAAATCCACTAAAAAAATTAGCTTATCAGTTTGTGTTTTGGAAATAGAATCCAGGTAGTCATTAATAGTAAGTTTGTTACGCTGACTGCCTGGATGGACATAAAAATTGTAAATATCTATATTCTCGACTCCGCCATACACTGTAATGCCCAAGACCTCAATATTATTACTGGTCTCTTTGAGCGGAATGCGGGAGTAAGACAGGTCATTCCTGACGAAAGTAGCTATACCTCCTCTAGTAGAAAAATTATTATTGTAGAAAAACCCAAAATACCCTGGAATATTAAAATTAGTAAAATATTTTTTATTTTTAGCTTTAACTTGATTGCCAGTAGTAAGCCAGGTTTCTTGTATGCAGATAACATCTAAAGCCGGTTTAGCGTCTTTAATATATTTTTTTAATTCGTCTCCATGGTTCAGTGATTTAATGCCTTTAGCGTTCCACTGTAGAATGGCCAAACCTTTATATTTATCTATTTTAATTTTTGTTTGTTCAGTAGTACTGTTATTGTTATTGTTATTATTATTACTGTTATTTACACTATTATTATTGTTACTGTTATCGTTAAGTTTAGTTAAGTGATTAGGTGTTACTTTAGTTCTCTTGTCTCCCATAATTGGTTTGAAGCAATACTATTTATTAGCTCAATTAAGTTACTTAGTCTAATCTACATTATGATGACTTGGTGTAGAGACAAGAGTTGGTTTGGTCATTCTCGGTGCATACCAATTAAAGCTATTTGAAAGGACTTTAGGATCTTTTATTGTAATCCCGAGATGATGTGCAAAAGCTGAACAGGCTGCGTGTGTAGCTGTTTTAATGATTACCTCATCTATGTTCCCCTTGACAGGGGCCCCCAGAGAACCGTCCAGAAACAGCCCAGTTAAAACATGCAAAAGCTGTTCTGCTGTTATGGGCTGATCTGGAGCGTTGTTATTTCTATTTCTCATTAAGGGGGGGGGGGGGGTTTGGGTGGGCGTTCCCAGCATTGAAAACATTTGATCTAAGCGGGGGGGGGGGGGGGACGGCTGCCAGTGTGTGTCTGTGATGCACGACTGGGTTATAAGCCCCCCTTGGCGGGTGGACGGACTCCTCCCTTGGCTTAGAGTTAAGTACCCGTATGGCTTCCTGGTGGTGGTGGCACTCCTGACTATGTGTGTAGTGCTGACCTTTACAGTTGGCACATTTTAGTGTGTTGTTACATGGGTTGTCCGTCCCCCGTTTTGGGTGCTTGTCCCCACACCTAAAGCAAACCGGGTCACCCCTGGAGCGACATTTTTTAATACTGTGTCCCCATCTCTGGCATTGCGCACATTTAATTGGTTTTGGTCTGAACAATAGGAGTGGGTATGATTGGGACCTGAAAAATATCAGGTCCACACAGTTGTTTTTATTTTTTAAGAGGATGTCCCAATAGCCATTTCTCCATATTGTTACATTTTTAATTTCAAGGTCTGGATTTTCTTTTATTAAAAGTTTTGAAGTTGAACTGCAGACAGCGGTCCGGGTGGCATCCTGACCAGCCGTCTGCAAGTGAAATCTTGAATAGTAGAGCTATTGTTTACAGAAGTTCTTTGATTTTCTTTATTTGTTTTATTACCGACCACTGTGAACTGGGGTGGTACGGTTGGTCCCACACTGTGAAAGGGGGCGGTCCCAGAACCGCCCTTAGCAGGTTCCACCCCTTTATAGAAAGCTTTGGGTAATTGAGTACCCTTGGTTAGTGGAGTGGGACCGGGGGGTTTGGGTGGGAGTGGGGGTACTCCTCTTCAAATATTGGGTGATTAGTTTTTTTTTTAATGGTTCACCCCCAGGACATGTTGATTTAAGAGCTGGTTTGCGTTTACGGGGAGGGGATTTTTTTGTTGGGGAGTACAAAAAATCTTTTCGAACTGGGTCTTTGTTTACAATGTCAAACTGAAGACTACGTTTTGATTTTTTGGCTTTAACTTCAGTAAATTCTGCTACAAAGTTAGAACGGGAGATAGTGGCTATGGGACCGAAGATGTCGCACGGCTCGTCCCCCCATATTCCCTCCGCAACCGGTGGGGTGGGTGTTTTTTGGGGGCCATACAGTCTTTTTTTGTGGGATGGGATTGAGGTTCGTGCGACAGACACTCTAACACTAGGTTCAAAATTTACATTATTGCTGGGAGGTTCGGATTTATCCGTAGATGGTAGTTTACTGAGCAGAGGCCTCTCGGCCGTCTCCGAACCCACTTCGGAAGGTATCGGAGACCGCCGAGTGGCCTGAGAATTGGCTAGAGACCGCGTGTCGGGAGCTTGATCAGGCTTACCTGGTGTTAGCATGTTGATGATGATGATGATGATAACTAGTTTAACGTGCCCATATACCACTAGGGTTTCGAACACGCCCATCCCGAGTCTGACCTCCGATAAGATCGGTGGCCTGACTCGGGATGGAGGGGGGGGGGGGGGGGGGGTTGAAAATGGGCAGAATTTTGAAAATAGCAATTAGTAAAAAGTTAATAGAATAAATAAAATTAAAAAAAAGATTACAAGCCAAAAATAAAAAGAATTGACTGCTCGGCCGAATATTTATATAATTTAGAGCATTTTAGAAGGACAGTCCAAAATTAAATAAGAGAAAGAAGAGAGGATCGGACTATTTAATAATATTTAAAAAAAAGAAGAAGTAATTTCGACATAAAATTTTGAACGCAGATCTAAAAGTTTAAAGTCCGATCGATATGTCCACGCGAGTGGCCTCGTTAAGGCCGTTTGGGTGCACAGCTTAAAGGGACGAGATGGGTTGCATTCCGTCAAGAAAACCCCTAGATTGACAGTCGATAGACGTTGAAGGTGTAGTGCTGTGCTGAAATACAGATCTTGAGAAGCCGGATCCGTCTGAACGAGAGAGAGTATCAGACTAGGGTATAGTCCAGTCGTCATGATTTGGTATAGTGGTGCGGACGGGCCCGACTCCGGAGGATACGAGATGGTATCACTATAAAGGAAGGTAAAGTCTAGAAAAAGAGTAGTAGGGGCCGACCCCGCTTCCTATTTCTTCTTAGAGTGGGGCGGTCAATCTTCCAGTGCTGCTAGGACAGGCTCGGACATGTAGAGACTACACGCGAACAACCGTGGCGTTCTGCAGAATGGCCGTCATACGAGTCACGAAAAAACCCAAGTCGACAGTCAGACGGAGAAATGACGTGGAGGCAAGGAATCTCGCTAAAAAAGAATCCAACCTGGTGGTGCAGGCTGTCGAAACGAGAAGCGTCCCAGCGTTCAATCAGTTCCAATGGCCGCATACATCCCAGTACAAAACTTCATTTCGCTGACAAAAACAACGAAATGAATGAACCCCAAGTCGAGCACACGAAAGCACGTGCAGTATGCACACGCGAAACAAACACGTCTTACCGCGTGGAGCTCCAGACTGGGATGGGGATGGGAAACTGTATTAACGTGCCCCTATCCAAAAAGGTTCAGGCACGCCCACTACGGATTTAGCCTCTGACTTCGCCAGTGACTAACTCCGGAGCAGGAGGTGGGTGGGGGGGGGGGGGGGGGGGGGGGGGTAAGTTTGAAGTGGGCAGAATTTGGAAGAAAGCCATTTAGTAAGGTCAACGCAAGCGCGGACCAAATAGCAGACACTTCGTAAACTTGAAGTACACCGAGTGGGAGCCGTGCTCTGATTGGCTGAATTTCGATTCCTCGGTGAAGCCTGTATTTTACCTAAGTCTACAAAGAGTAACTGCATCCAAAAACATGTCCGGACTCTAAAATTTAACCCAAAATAGTTAAGACTGCTCAGCCAAAAGGTTTTAAGGTGATTTTGAGCAATTGAACGGGCGCCAAAGTAAAATGCGTTAGACTGCTTATAAAAAAAATAAACATAAGAATTTTGAACTGCTTCCAAAACGTTTAAAGTCTAACTAGCCCAAAAAAGAGGTTGTACTCACGGAGGTGAAGGAGGTTGGCAAAGGGGAGCACGTCATGGTGTTCCGATAAAGTTGACAGCGTCGAAATGCGGGATGACCGACCGATATGGGAATGCTGCTAGCGCCTTGGCTGTTGAGCGGTACTCTTCCCCGGCTGTGATCTTGATCATTCGATGTATGGTCGGGTTGTCCATTTCTGGGAGTAGCAGTCCTTGGTTGTAAATTCCTTTTCGGCGTACTGTAAAACAGAGACCTCGGCCATCCCGCATTGTGACGTGGTGGAAACAGTAGTCTCCCTCTGTCGGGCTCGTTGGTAACGGTTGAAATGCCTCGTGCTTAGGTTGCGTGAAGAGGAAGTTGACGTCCTCGATGTTGGTTTTGGAGAGCTGAGCGTGGCGTGCTGTTAGTTTGCCGGCCTTCAGTGACCAAGGCTCGTCCCCGTCCATGTCCGGCTTCGGTGGTTGACTCGGAGGGCCTGGCTTGTCTGGTTGGCCACTCGGGGGAGTGGTTGCCTTCCGCTTCACCATGGCAATCTTTTGGGCCGGCGCCTCAACGGGTGCTGCCTGTATAATCGGCGGCACAACCGGAGGCGCTGAAGTCCTGGCCTGTGGAGTGGGTCTAGTCAGACCTTTGGTTGAAGTCGGGACGTCCGGGGCTGGTGCCTCTTCCAATCTGGGAATGTAGCATGTTCCATACTGGGAATGTAGCATGTTGACGTCTGTTGGGGGCGTGCGGACCTGAACGGAACCGTATAGAAAAGATGGTGATAGACTGTTGCTAACATTATTGGGGGGGGGGGGGGGGATAGAACTTAGTACTTGAAGGTGGATATCTTGACTAAGTTGGGGGTCTTGGGTGTAACCTAACTGAGAGTAGGAGGGGGTGGGGGTATGGTCCAGGCTCCTATTGGCGTCTATGGGTTCTTGGTAGATAGTCTCAAACAAGATTTCTACACTAACACTAGAGTTGAGATCGGGGCGGAGATAGAAATAACTGCCTAACTTGAGTAGGGTGGTTTCTGTATTAGAATGGATGAAAACTCTTCCATCCATGAGCCTGGTAAAGAAAAAGAGAGAAGTTTCAAGACTGAAAGAGGAGTCGGTAAAAATAGAGTTGATGGATTCTTGAAGGAAAAAATATTCATATCGGGTTGGGTTTTTGCCGGCAAAAAAGACTTGTCTAATTCCTGAGATGGGGGGTGGGGGAGGGGAAGTGGGGGGTTTGACGAAAATTTTACTCTTTTTAGCTGTTTCGTATCCGGCGAATATTTCATAGATATCATCTGCCAAAAGTCTGTAACGATTGGCAGTGGAAACATTGTACTTACCCACCCCTTCTTCTGTTGTTGAGTGGGTCACCTCCTCCGACACCCTTCTCTTTCTCAAACCCCCACGATGTGGCGTGGGGGGAAGAATCTTTTTCTTTTTCTTTTTCTTGACTGTCTTGGCTGGAGATGGTGGCGGTGACGGTGACCTACTGGTGTTTGTTGTGCTTCGTTCAAATTTGGCGCTTACCTCGCCAACAAAAACAGAGTCAGGGGTTGGATCGGGACAATTATTTATTTCTGAGGGGGGTTCTTCTGGATGGTCTTCTTCTTCCAAATGGATAACTAAATCGGTTGAACAAGAGGAGGTCTCGGATTCCTCATCGGTTTTACAGATTTTACTATTAAGGTCATCGGTGACTGGCGATGTTGTCCCCCCGAGGGGGTAAGGAATCCGGAAAAGATTCATCTGAAGGATTCTCCTCGATATCTGATAAAGGGGGGTTTATTAGGATATTGGCCATAATATCTCTAACTTCAGTCCGGAATTGGGGGGGGGGGGGGGGGTATGGGGGTGTGCGAGTCGTACGTTGAGGGGGTAGAGGCATCGTATGGGTTTTTTTCAATCCTGGGGGTACCAAAGGCATGGTCCCAGTCAAGTTGTTTATCGGGAGTTTTAGTAGATGTAATCTTGTTGTTTAGAACTAAGTCTAATTTATCTCCAGTAACAGGGATATTTAAATCGTTATTGTCAACTTTTATTTCGAGGGCTGGATCCAACATGGCGGCTGTCATGGCAGAAAGAGGTCAAGTTGTTGTTTATGTTTATTTTTGTTTTTTTGGTTTTAAACAGTCTTCCAAGTGGGAATTATTTACTTTTAAGTTATTATAATTACAGTATAACAATTAATACTATCTTGAATAGTAGCTGGCACTACTACAAAACAATAATTAGGAGTTAATACACTGTTTTAAAAATACAATAGATTAATCAAAATAGAGGGCGGCCATTATTATCTTGGTGCAAAGGACGGTCGGAGGACGCAATAGTAAGCACAAATTTGGAAATTCTCAATCCTCGAACGGAGCCTGCAAGAAAATAACAATGGAAAACACAGTGGCAAATGACTTACTCTTGTCCAAGTGGTGGTAAAATAAATTTAGAAAGCTCAAGGCGTTAAATTAATCTTTAGAACGGCTGAGTGGACCTCTCCCGTTGAAACCGAAAAACCGAGTGCAAGAATCGAATGCACGAATACTAAGAAATCTATGTTGTTCTTACAAGGCTTTATCTTCTTCTAAATTCCATGAAAGTACACACGGTCTTATTTAAAATAATTATCTCATAGTTCCATTGATACATGAGTATACTGGATTGGTATATAATAACAATATGATCTTCTGAAAATACTTTGTATTGTCCCACATCCAGCAACATACCAGGTCTTGTCCCTTCATTAACCGCTACTTTGACCTATATCGTGTTTGTTTACCTTGAAGTAATCAGCGAGGGTATACTGTACACGAACTGTACGAAAGACAACTACATGTAAGTGATTATATAATTTCTCTTGTTATTATGGTGAATAATGAAACTTGAACACTCCATTTAAGGTGTACAGTCTACTATTGTAATGCTTGCAGCTGCTGCTACTGGCGTCACATGTGGAAGGTGAGATACGCTTACGAAGCCTACTGCTGCCCCGGAACAGATATGACTGCTCTGTAGATGAGTATGAATGAATGAATGATTGAATGAATGGAATAATGAATGAAAGACTGTTTAGCGACACCCTAGTACGAACAATACAGGTGATATGTCATACATTCGTGTT
Organism: Gigantopelta aegis; assembly: GCF_016097555.1. Lineage (NCBI taxonomy): Eukaryota > Metazoa > Mollusca > Gastropoda > Neomphalida > Peltospiridae > Gigantopelta > Gigantopelta aegis. Next base: position 5,585,505 of record NC_054708.1, on the reverse strand, counting down.
TGTCATGTTAAATACGGATTATCCTAAAAACATAAAACGCCATGACGAATGGCTCAGATAGTCAATACTGAGTAAAAGGTAATGAAAAGCATGCATGTTAAAATGCACCCATGGTATTATCAGTCCGCACCTATTAGGAACCATAGTAAGGAATCTCGTAGGAACAAAAAGAAAAAAAGACTGCATCAAAGGTGAGAATGAATGTATATTTAACGACACCACTTTACAAAAAGACACAGGTGAGAAGTCACACATGTGTGTTTGTCGTGTTAAATACGGATCACCTAAAATCCTAACAGAACTAACACCATGTTGAATGGTTCAACTTCAAGGAAGGAAGGACATTTTTTATTTAACGACGCACTCAATACATTTTATTTACGGTTCTATGGCGTCAGACATATAGTTAAGGACCACGCAGATATTGAGATAGGAAACCCTCTGTCGCCACTTCATGGGCTACTATTTTATTAGCAGCAAGGGATCTTTTACGCTTTACCACTGGGCTACGTCCCGCCCTGAATGGTTCATATGATGAATACAGAGTGAAAGGAGATCAAGGGCACGAAAGGTAAACGATTCCCAGCGCATTGCAAGTCCCAACCCATCAGGAACCACGATAAGGACGCTGGATGATGAGTATAGTTTTACTTTCTGTTACATTGATAATGTTATATAATTAAATAACAACAGGATGACAGATTACCTACTGTTCGATCTGTGCGTAGAGATTCAAAGCTGTATTCATGACAAAAGCGATGACTTCAGATTTTCAATATACTTATCTCAAATTCAGATTTCCAATATACTTATCTCAAATTCAGATTTCCAATATGCATATCTCAAATTCAGATTTCCAATATACATCTCAAATTCTGAGACACTTTATAACATGTTCGACACGTTATGACATGTTCATTGGAAGGTTTCAAACAATACCATTGATTTTGTCTCAGAAGTGATCTTATCAGTATTTTGACATTCATGGAATGTTTATCGTAAATATTTGGAGTCCATTTACTGATAATATGATGCATCACTGACCAACTATATCCTATTTTCATAATATACATACATTGTAGGTTTTCTTTTTCTATTTGGTGATATTATCTCTGTTGCATGGCTGCGAAAAATCTCAATTAACGAAATGGTTAAACAAACAAAACCGTTGTACGCGATCAAGACCGTGTCTCGGCACAAAGAGTCAAATGAACATTTGGCAAAATTGTGGTTGATTCAGTGAATTTCTATCTCGTGCCTCGTCAATAAGAGATATATTACTCGACAATACATCCTTTTGACCATCAAAAAGGAGACTGCCATTTCCAGACTAGTTTACTGAATCAAAACTACTAGCACAAGACGAAGCTCAATGAAATAAATACAGCTTTGATGACATGCACCTGTGATTCACTGTCAAAACAGTGATGATATCATGTTTTCGCAAAAGGTGAGCATATCCTGCCCCTCCGGTTGAACACATCATGAATACTGCCACCTCGACTTTGACAGCTCAAATGAATACAAAGTGAACGATACAAATAAAAGTGTAAGAGTTACACCAAAGAGATGAATCGGTATGCACAAGTTCAAAATATGGAATAGCATCAGCCATCATTGTTGTCAGTGATATAACCTCCTCCAAATGTTTACCATAAACTATTTTAAATGACCTCGGAGGTTCCTGGACATCGTAACCCTGATAGAACAACGTCTGTGCCAGAATGATATGTCGTATGTTGGATATACCGTCATGGGGAGTGGTAGCCTTTATAGTTAATCAAAACCTTTGTGAAAAAGGCTCATTGAATCTGTTTTATGAAGATAAGAATTGTGATTATGGTAATGGTTTTGTCGTTCAAATAAGCTATATAATAATTATATCTTTTCCTCACAGCCATCTGTCGTCCAAACTGCAAAAACGGAGGAGACTGTGACAGACCTGGTCACTGTAACTGCCGCTCTAGTTATGACGGATACAGATGTGATGGACGTAAGTGTCTACACTATAATGCAGTGAGACTAATAGAATAGAATATATTATCTCTGTTTTGGGATACAGATACGACAATTCCAACCAAAGGGACAAATTGTGTGATGGTCGAAGTTTACACAAAACAGTTTGTCCCGCGGGTTGGAATTGCCTCATCTATGCCTCAAAACAGTGATTGATTTTTTTTCTTGCCTATTTAATTACAGTAACAAAACATTGATGTTGTAAGATAATGTTTGTTTATTATACAAGAATTCATAAATACTTCACCTACAAACTCATACGCGGAAACATATAGTCCACATTATGTAACAACATACAAATATAACAACCATAAATATAAAGTTAAAAATATTGTTTTCTTTAAATATTTAAAGAACAATTTAACGTGAAATGTCAACTTGGCGAATAATTCTGAGACCGAAAAGCGTTGATGCCAAACATCAAAAACATGAGTTATGACGTCAGGCGTATTTAGAAATGGTCTATCGCTAGGGTCAGACAAAGAATGGCTGCTGAAGACAAGGAAATCCCAACCCGAGAGATACAACTGTTTGTCTGAAACGAGTCTTAATATTTCCCTGTCTTCAACAACCATGAGTATTTGATTATTTTTCTTGCATAACTAGTTTTAAAAATATCGAAACAAAATATTAATAGAATCTATCACCGTTGCGAGGTATAGATAAGGCAATTCCAACCCGAGGGACAAAATATCTTTTTGTCCCGAGGGTTGGAATTGCCTTATCTATACCTCGCAACGGTGATTGATTATTTTTCTTGCCCATTTAATTACAGTAACAAAACATTACATTTGTAAGCTACGTACGGTTTGTTTATTGTAGAATGATCCGTAAACATTTCACCTAGACAAAATGAAACTCATTTAAAGGTCTGCATTTATCAAAAACGTAATTAACTATTGTTTGGTATCTACGTATACCTTTTACAATATATATGAAGTATCAATAAAATAAGTTTTAATTTTTTTTTTCGTTTATAATATATTCGCAATAAAAAGTCGCGTTTTTCCCATTGCTTGCCAAAAAGCCGCTGAACTCCAAGTTAGGTCACGTGACCCCGTGACGCGCTAACCGGCATAATACAAAAGCATGATTCGCAGCCTTTCAGACATTTTACATGGAAGTGGAACACGTGTATTTTTAAAACGCGAAAATGTTATTCTATTGAATTGAATTGTATGTGTGGAATATTATTTTGAAGATATCTTTCAGTATGGATGTACAAAAGCTACAGTTAAAGGCAAAAGAAGTTTGCGTATTTTTCCGAAAGACAAACCGACAATGTTTGCATGGAAGCGGTTCTAAAACTGAACACGTGCGTATTGAAAAGGACCGTCAAGATGGGATACGATTTGCAGTGACAACTGCACACTTGGGGATTACAATTATCTAAGATGGTCGATGGGAATGGCACCAAGCCTGTATCCCGCCCCCCCCCTCGGTTCAACCTATTTGCAGCCCGGAGCCCGAACGTCGCACGGAGACAAAAACAAAGCCTGAATGTTAATGCTGAGGTGTACATTGTCCATATTTGGCACAAAGATACACCTCAACACAATACATTTATATATGTTTAAAAAACATAAATGTAGGAAAAATATTTTTTGGATAAAATTGCATTTTCATGTTCAGATTGAAGTAAAAAAAAGCCAGATAGGCCTACCGAATGTTAATGCGATTTTTTTCTAAAAAATATTTTTCCTACATTTATTTTTTTAACATATATAAATGCATCTTGTTGAGGTGCACCTTCATGCCAAATATGAACAGAGTACACCTCGGCATTAACATCTGTGCTTTGTTTTTGTCTCCGGGCGACGTTCGGGCTCCGGGCTGCCCACACGGGGTATAAGGGTTTTGTCCAAGGCTAAATAGCCTTGTAAATAGCCAACGGAATTCGAGTATGTTACATGAAGATGAGATAATAGAATCTATCACTGTTGTGAGGTATAGAAAAGGCAATTCCAACCAGAGGGACAAAATGGTGGGGGGTTTTTTGTGAGGGCCGAGGTTTATTTTGGCCCGAGTGTTGGAACTGCCTTATGTATACCTCACAACGGTGTTTGATTATTTTTCTTACCCATTTACTAACAGTAACGACACATTAAATTTTAAGCTACGTATGGTTTGTTTATTGTAGAACGATTCATAAACATTTCACCTACAAACAGTGAAACTCATTTAATCATACGTTGAAAAATATAGTCCACCTTATACAACGACATAAAAATGCAACAACTTAACAATAAATATAAAGCTGAAAATATTAGCTCAGAACGCATTGTGGTTAGTCAGCAATTTGCGTGCGATTCGGTGCCGTAGGTTCGAGTCCCAGCAACGGCATATGACAATTGTGTGAGACCAGAAAGGATTTAATTATCCCCTGCACCAGTGCGTTAATATCTATGCATGTAACAGTCAACCTCGACATACATACAGTATTATATAGACATTCATACATCAGTACGCACTAGTCAGTGTCAGGTCTGCCCACTGTTTTACGCACGTAAGCGGGATCGACCGGGTAGATTGTAGGCTCCATGCATGTGGTTGAGCTAAAGAGCATCTTTTTTATGGATGCCTCAATAGCTCAGAGCGCATCGTGGTTAGTCTACAAATTTGCGGGCGATTCGGTGCCACAGGTTCGAGTCCCAGCAACGGCATGGGACAATTTGTGAGGCCAGAAAAGATTTAATTATCCCCTGCGCCAGTGCGTTAATATCTATGTATGTAACATTCAACCTCAACATACATACAATATATAGATATTCATACATCAATACATACATACATATACATACATACATACATACATACATTTATTATACACATAGAAATGAATAATACAGATCTACAGACACCATACAAGTGATATCCGGTGAAAATGATAATTTCACTGTATTTTAAGTAGAAATCGTATTTACTTTTTTGTAAAAGTTTGTGATTAAATTATCTCCCTTTGTGTCGTTTCTTTTTATGTAAGTTTGATGATTACCAATACATCTGTTCGTATTTGAAAAACAAAAAAATGTAATGTAAACAACTGTACCAATAAAAAAAGGGCTATGAAGTGCAATTACGATAAAACGAATTGAATACGAAGCTAAATAATGATGACGCAATGTCTTGTCAATGAGTGTATTATGTTAAAATTTAACGGCGTCTGATTCGTTTTGGTGGGGTTTTGTTTGGAGGATCGCTTTGTTAGGTATGTTTGCACAGCAGCATTATTAAATGAATGTGTATTTAATTCAAATTTTATTCAAATTTCTTTTAAAAACTCTATGATCAAGTACATTTTCTGGAAAAGATCCATCCGAAGAAATATATCATGGCGTTACATAAGTGAAAGATATAAACAAAAAGCGAAAGATATTGTCAAAAATTAGGAAAGAGGTATATAAGAAATATTCCATTTCATAGTGTTTTTTCGAATACCATTTTTATGTCAACTCGTGATGTGTGAAAAACATATTTTCACTCCTTGCTTCGCATTTCGTGAAAATATGATTTTCACACATCACTTGATGACATGAAATAGCCTCTGTTATCCATTTCGGCTCAAATATACGGGGTAATATTTGTTTGATATCTGCAGTGTGCAGATTGCTTATACAGCCAGTGATTGGCTGGCTTTTTAAAGACGAGATTTAACTGCAGGGACTACTTTTGTTCATTCATGCTTTCAGTCATCTGTCAAACTATTACTACAAACTACAAATAGTTTTGTACGAGACGCGGATCCGGGGGGGGGGGGGGGGGGGGGTGGTCGAGGGGGTCTGGACCCCTCCCCCCCCCCCTGCTCGTGACACAAAATTAATTTCATTAAAAAGAATAAAGAAAACAAACAGTTATGTTCGATCCTGAGACATTTCAGACATGGCCTGGGTGTTTGAACAAGCAGGATTTTGATAACGGGAATATACTTCAAATCCATCTAAAGCTATCTTCAAATATGAAAATTTCCTATCGAGGGGGGGCCCTTCAAAGGCTCAAGACTGGACCCCCTCCCCCCCCCCCCCCTGCTAAAATTCCTGGATCCGCCCCTGATAAGACAAGCTTCTTCGGAAAAGGAATCAGCCAATTTTACTTAGAAAACATTATAATAAACGGAAAGATGTCTAAAATGCACCAACTGTCGAATTTATTGCTTCTGTTTATAATAATAATAATAATAATAATAATAATAATTCCTGCAAATTTGACTCCTTATTAGCAGCAAAAGTATGGCCTAAAGTAACCATGCAAGTGATTCTTTATAGATTCTTTGGTATGATGGATTCAGATTATAACGTACAATTATTCCTTTCATTAGCAAGAAATATGACGTGCATTGGTGCAATTATGATAAACAGATACCTGCACAGAGGCCCTTTTTAGGTTATTTCGTAATCTAGATTAAAGATGGTCAAATTGTTTCATGGCAACAAATTTGAGATTGTTTCTTCTTGCCCACTGGACAGGGTTATCCAGCTTTTGCACGGTGCTAGAAAAATCTGTTTGACCCTAGGGCTAGATAAATTTCTACATACGCGTGACGTCATAACTCATGTTTTACGACAATTGACGTCATAACTCATGGTTTTCAAAATTCTGTTTGCCATTTCACGTTGTATCATTGGTTTAAAAATATTTAAACAAATTAATATTTCCAACTTTATATTTATTGTTAAGTTGTTGCATTTTTATGTCGTTGCATAAGTTGGACTATATTTTTCAGCGTATGATTAAATGAGTCGTTGTTCGTAGGTGAAATGTTTACGAATGGTTATACAATAAACAAACCGTAGCTTATAAAATTAATGTGGTTTTTTTTGCTGTAATTAAATGGGCAAGAAAAAGAATCAGTCACCGTTGTGAGTTGTAGATAAGGCAATTCCAACCCTCGGGACAAAATGATTTTGTCCCTCGGGTTGGAATTGCCTTATCTATACCTCACAACGGTGATAGATTATAAGACTCCATCATATGCGGTCATGTGGGATAGAAAAAGTACACCCGAGGTGGTGAAAATTTCGACCTGGGACGAGGCTTGCTTACTTTTTCTATCCCACATGACCACACATGATGGAGTCTTTTTCTCTCATTCATTCGGTAAATAAACCATTATTTTACACGGACAGACAAAGATGGCTGAACAATTAACTTTTTTATTTGACCATTTTATCATAAATAAACTGCACTATCGTATTTACCGTGTTTGTTTCATGTGTTAAATAAAATTTAACACTACAAATTAACAAGATAGCTTGTAAAATGAAGGTTTTAATAACAAAATATTAACTTAAAACTGTCTAATGACCTCACGTCACCACCTCACATAATATAACGTCATATATTACCACCGACGTCATGTTAAACGCAAGCGCGTGATATCCCATGTAAGATAGAAATTTCTTACATGGCTTTCTTTCATGGGATAGCTCTGTTCCATATACCTGAGGATGAGAGAATCTATTATTCCCAATATATTTGGTATTTGTAGTGTTATGTAAACCAACTGATTGGTGTTATTATTATTATTATTATTATAGTGCCAGCCAAATCAGCACATGGTATCAACACCATTCAGGCTAGAATGTCATATTGGATTAGAGGAATAGCTAATCCGATGGAAAAAATACTCCCTCTTCAGGGATTTACCGGACGCACAAAACTTGCATATAGGATGCACTAAAACTTAACTGGACCCGCAAAAATAGAGATACTGCGTCCCGTGGGACGCATAAAATATCTGACATTTTCAGTAACCCTGTCCACTATCAAAGATCGATCATTCTGTGTAACACACTATTCAAACTGCGTATTCAAATGGGGATTCCCCATATCGAAAACAAAAAGTTTTAATCTCTGGGAACACTGCGTCTTTATCCTTTGCTGCGCTTAATCGTGTAAAGTTGGTAATTTCCGGAAAGAGATCGCGGATTTGCGATCATTCGGAACTTCTCGTCAACAGGCCGAACACAATCGGAAATTCCCGGGCGAATACAACAAATTGGTTAAATGTTCTGATTTGCATTAACAAACAAGTAGCACGATTCATAAACAACGCATGGTATTGTGAGTGTCATTTAGCTTGCAGGAAATGGTTCAAATAATTATACAGATCAAAGTGAAATGTTGATTTTGAAAGAATAAACAATGAATACCGACATTGATTTCCCGAAAGGAAAAACAACAACACAGCTTTTTAAATTTACTTTAATGAAACATATACAGTATACACGTGATTTGTTGTCTGCAGCTCTCTGTCATTTGTGTGGTTTTGGGACCCTTTGTTTTCAGGTTGGGACCCCCAGAAAAGAAAGAGGTGAATCCAAGGGACCCCCATTTCAGAAAAACAAGGTAAATCCCTGCCTCTTGGTGTATTCGACCAATAAAAAGGAGACTGATTTCTTATGGACCAATCGACTTCAGTTCAACTGGATCAACGTCACAGCTGTCAGTCAGTACATGGGAGATGATCTTCCGCCAAAACCAGCTTGGATAAAAGAAGCTAACTTCGGCATAATAGACGCTGAAGTGAACATCCGGTTGACTAAACTGTCCTATCAAGGTATTCTTAGATAACTTCCATTCAGTGTTAGATTCATTCTGATCGACATTTAGTCTTTACGGCCAGTCAGATTTGTAACCTCTGTCAGTGGATACAGTCCATTATTATCACCTGTCCAAATGAACTCTCATTTGACCAATTAAAACACAACTGGCATACCTTCAACTGTAGCCTTAAATACCACGTTTCTAGTTATCAAGTACCGCCTCAGTGGAGTAGTGATTGGTAGGTACTGTGCTCGCATACCTGTACCGGTGTAAACAGAATGCAAGTCCGTAGGAACAGTTGTCTGCCCGGACTTAATCTCCTAACAATGCATGTCCTAGGTCTAATATACCTAGGAAAGCAAGTCCTAGGACTTACGTTCCTTAGGAATACTGGTCTGACTGCCAGGATATCAAGTCCGGGCCGGACTTGCATTTCTGGACAATAAAAATTTAAGGCCGGTGGTACACCTAAAAATTAAATTATAAATGTAAACAAAAAGAAAAGCAGTTTCCTTTCTTGTTTATTTAATTAACTGTCGCCTCTCTTTACTTAAATATTTTCAATTGTTTCCTATATTTTCCATTTATATCATTTGCAAGAGTATGTACACATTTTGTTGACCTTATTACATGGGCAGAACCATGGTCTCTATTCATTGCGTGTTGTTCGAACTAATAAAGTTTAAACATTTCAAAGCAATTCGAAAAGATTTTCCATGATTCGAAGCATGTATTAGTACTCGCAAATAAGTATAACTTGCCCATATGATATACCAACACAATTATCTGTTAGGCATTATGTTATGGTATTTGATAATAATAATAATAATAATTTAACTATAAAAATGTGATATTGGGGTGGGATGGCGTGGTCTAAGCGTGGTAAAACTAATTTCTATTTGCCACAGTCTCCCGTCTGCATAACTTACTGAACATGTGCTTGCTTTGTCAATTTTGCTGATTTAAAAAAAAAAAATTGGTCTAACATATGACATATCAGACTCTGGGCTCTATGATATCTTAGTCCCAACCAACCATACCATCGATAACAAATTATGTAAATGGTTTTCATTAAGAGTTATCAATTAATAGAAATATCAGTGACTAAGAGTGGGTTTTAGCAGCTCAATGGGCCACTACACCGACTAAAACAAAACAGTAATCCCTGAACAATTATCATACTGTTAATAATATGCGCACACAATTTACAAAGATACTTTTAAACAGACTAACTACTCATGACATTTTTACACCTGACAGTTTTGGTCACAATAGGCATTCAGGCTCCTTTTTTGGGAAGGGGGGAGGCTGATTTTTATTGCCCGAATGAAACGAAAATGTCCGAATCTGGAACACAACGTATATTTATATTCACATTACTACCACGACGCTACATAGGATTCCAAACAAATCAGTCTGCATTTTTACATGGATTACAACTAATATTGTGAGTCGAACGATGGAAATACATGGTGAAGATTTCAGGATAGCTCATTTTGCCCGAACGTTTCTATTGCCCCCCCCCCCCCCCCCCCCAGCACTGGGGGAATGACCGCCACCTCCCCCGACCCCCACCTCCACCCAGTCTCGAACGCTTATGATGTTCCTAACGGCCAGGTATAATAATACCGAGACCCTTTCCCCAACTCGTCTCTTATGCTTATTTCAGGGCTTTTCACAATTCATATATATGTAATAAGCAAAATATCGGAAATAAATTACAGAGGACAAGGAATATTAGGATTGAAAGTCCTGTGGACTAGGAGTACCAGGAATAAAAGTCCCACAGACTAGGATTCCGAGGAATGGAAGTCCGATCGGACAAAGATTAAAAAAATCACAAGTAATCAGATTGTGACTTACCATCAAAATATAAACTTATAAAAGATATTATTAAAAATAATGTTGGTGTATATAGAAATTGTCTTTTGCTGTTCGCCAAATGTTAAGTTTTTTGGAGTTACCAGTTTTCATATATATATATACATTTTTAAAAAACAATTTTGTTCTACATATTTTTTAAATATTTCTTTGTGTTGAACACATGAACATATAGCCTACTTTATATCCATAGTTACATTATATACTTCTGAAAAAAAACAAGATATTCGTCCTGCTTCAATATGCTAACCAAAATTTAAGACGATTTAAAAAATTAATTCACATATCTTTCTTTTTTTTCTTTTTTTTAATGAGTTTATTGCCCCCAGATCAGTTGACAGTGTCAAGGTTGGGGAGCCATACAAACAATACATGTATGTATTCATACCTTCTAGTTTAAAAACAATACATGTATATATTCATACCTTCTAGTTTAAAAACAATACATGTATATATTCATACCTTCTAGTTTAAAAACAATACATGTATCTATTCATACCTTCTAGTTTAAAAACAATACATGTATGTATTCATACCTTCTAGTTTAAAAACAATACATGTATGTATTCATACCTTCTAGTTTAAAAACAATACATGTATGTATTCATACCTTCTAGTTTAAAAACAATACATGTATGTATTCATACCTTCTAGTTTAAAAACAATACATGTATGTATTCATACCTTCTAGTTTAAAAACAATACATGTATATATTCATACCTTCTAGTTTAAAAACAATACATAAATATCAATACAATAATGGTTTTCATCTGAGGGGACAGGGGAGAGAGAATGGACAGATGAAATGAAGGGGGGGGGGGGGGGGGGGGGGGGGGGAAGAGGAAAGATAAACAAAAACTAAAAAAGAGAGAAAGAAGTATGTATTATTTACTCGTATTGTAGATTAAGATTTGTTTTCTGGTTCTACTGAATTTTTTGTATATCCATGCAAGCCCAGATTTTCCTTTAGTTTAACAAAATGTGCAGTTATGAGATTGAAGAAAGTAGTATCAATTAATTCTCCGATTTTCAAGCAAAAAGATTCAACCGTTTCTCTCAATGTTAATTAAATTAAATTAAACATGGCAATGTTTTAAATAAATACATCTTTCTATTTGGAATTTAGTTTTCGGGATATTTTTAATGGCCTTTTTGTGCAAACTTTGTTTAAGTATTTTCATGTTGTAAATGTAATATTTTATATTGACAGTTATCCAGTTTACTACGTATCACCATCTGTCATTCCAAACATAACTACATTTTTGCTTAATGGGATGCAAAGACCAGGTTTTTCATAAATCCATTTTTTAACCGCTTCCCAAAGGTTTCTTACTTCAATGCAGTCGTAAAAAAGGTGTTGCAATGTCTCTGGTTCATTATTACAAAAAGAGCACTTGTTTGAATCAATGTATCATATCAAGAAAAGTATTAGTAGCCAGAATTCTATGTAACTCACATATCTGATCCACAAGTCTATGACCTAAACAAAATAATTTTTACATAGAGATTTGAGCCTACAATAATCTTAAGAAACTCGTACACTTATCCATCACACTACGAGGGAAGGCTGACAAAACCTCACTTCTTTTGTCATGTCTTTCTGGCAGCTCAACCGGCCTCGGTGGCGTCGTGGCAGGCCATCGGTCTACCGGCTGGTAGGTACTGGGTTCGGATCCCAGTCGAGGCATGGGATTTTTAATCCAGATACCGACTCCAAACCCTGAGTGAGTGCTCCGCAAGGCTCAATGGGTAGGTGTAAACCACTTGCACCGACCAGTGATCCATAACTGGTTCAACAAAGGCCATGGTTTGTGCTATCCTGCCTGTGGGAAGCGCAAATAAAAGATCCCTTGCTGCCTATCGGAAGAGTAGCCCATGTAGTGGCGACAGCGGGTTTCCTCTCAAAATCTGTGTGGTCCTGAACCATATGTCTGACGCCATATAACCGTAAATAAAATGTGTTGAGTGCGTCGTTAAATAAAACACTTCTTTCTTTCTGGCAGCTCGTACAAATTACAGAGTATAACAAACGGACATCTAATTTGTCGGACTAGTATTTCTGTCGAAGGAATTTAAGTCCGGTAGGAATACAAGTCCTAGGATAAAAACAACTTAAAAATAGACCAGGTATGAAAGTCCGGGTAGGACTATGGTTCCTAAGCTATGAAGGTCTGATAGGACTACTGTTCCTCGGAACCGAGGTCCAACGTACCTAGGTTCCCACGGACCTGCGTTCCTTTTACACCGGCTCCCACCCAGAGCGAGTTTAATTACTCAGTGGGTAGGTGTAAGGCCACTATACACCGACTTCTCTCTTACTAACAACTAACTCACGGTCCCGTATAGACAGTCCAGACAGCAAGCTTGAACTTTAATCGGATATAAGCACGAACATAAATATAAATGAATAAAGGTATCGAGTGAGATACCTTTTCAGTTTCACATACAATGCGCTCGGATCTACTGGAGTTGACAAGAAGCCAAAAGCACATTGGGTTTGCAAATAGTGATTACTTTTAAAAGCAAGAGGTTGCAAGCAATGTGTAATTTGCCGGTTCCTAGCTAGGTCTATTAGCAAAATCTATTTTACATAGACAATACTTTTAATTTTAACGCATTTTAAATGACTGATTGCGACTGGAGATCACCAGGACAGGACATGGATTTGGCACATGTAAAACCATACCTCCACGAAGAGGGGTCTGGACCCCCCCTCCCCTCCCTCCCCCCCCCCCCAATAAAAAACCCCGTCTGCTCACGATGAAAAAAAATATTTCCCCCACTTTTTGTAAAGTGCATTCACTGCTAATATACAACTTCCATTTGAATAGTTGCATGTAGACCCCCCTCCATGTAAAATGGTATGGATGGTAATTCATATTTGAAAACGTTATTTAACCATTTATTTGTCAACCAAAATTTCTTTATTCCTAATCTATCTCAGTATATCTTGCACCCATTACTACATATTCATTTCTGGAAAAAAAAGAGAAGGAACATAGTATTTGTGTAACGGCACTTCAGAATATTTTAAAGTAAAGCTATTTCTTGTTCAACATATTCTCTACATCCATACTTTGTCTAGATAGAGTGAAATCAAACACACTACCGTCACATAAAAGCGAATGCTGTAATCCCCCTACACGTCATACAGGAGGGATGATGCTGTAGTCCCACTACATGTCACGCAGGAGGGATGATGCTGTAGTCCCCTTACACGTCATGCAGGAGGGATGATGCTGTAGTCCCCCTTCACGCCATGCAGGAGGGGTGCTGCTGTAGTCCCACTACACGTCATGCAGGAGGGATGATGCTGTAGTCCCATTACACGCCATGAAGGAGGGATGATGCTGTAGTCCCACTACACGTCATGCAGGAGGGATGATACTGTAGTCCCCTTACACATCATGAAGGAGGGATGATGCTGTAGTCTCCCTACACGCCATGCAGGAGGGATGCTGCTGTAGTCCCACTACACGTCATGCAGGAGGGATGATGCTGTAGTCCCCCTACACGCCATGCAGGAGGGATGGTGCTGTAGTCCCCCTACACGCCATGCAGGAGGGATGGTGCTGTAGTCCCACTACACGTCATGCAGGAGGTATGATGCTGTAGTCCCCCTACACGTCATGAAGGAGGGATGATGATGTAGTCCTCCTACATGTCATGAAGGAGGGATGATGCTGTAGTCCCCCTACACGCCATGCAGGATGGTGCTGTAGCCCCACTACACGTCATGCAGGAGGGATGATGCTGTAGTCCCACTACACGTCATGAAGGAGGGACGGTGCTGTAGTCCCACTACACGTCATGAAGGAGGGATGATGCTGTAGTCCCACTACACGTCATGCAGGAGGGATGATACTGTAGTCCCACTACACGTCATGAAAGAGGGATGATGCTGTAGTCCCCCTACACGCCATTCAGGAGAGATGATGTTGTAGTCCATGCAGGAGGGATGAAACATCATGTTACGGATCTCCTATGGGAGTGGCGGTCCTTAGATAAATATAGGCGTACGGGCTCCCATTTGTGTAGGGGCCAGTCTGGGTTTTGCCCGAATTAAATGAATATAACCGAATCTAGATAACAACATTTATTTATATCTGCATTACTACCAAACAGCTATATAGGGTTGCAAACGAATCGCTACGCATTTTACATGGATTACAACTAATTTTGAGGGTAAAACGATGGAAGGTCTGAGGTTAGCACGTTTTGCCTAAATATCGCTATATTTTTTGCCCGAATTTGACGATTTGCCCTCTGTCGTGCGATTATTTTAATTAACATCTACGTGTACGATCATGGTCTTATTTCTACTTTATGTACTTCAGTTGAAAAGCTAGACCCGATCGCTAGTGTGCTTGCTTGTGTGTTTAAATTTATTATTATTATGTTTATTATTTTTAGATACTAGCAAATTTGTTAGCAAAGATGAAACTGTGAAGTGTAACCGGACTTTTACATCGTTGGATATTGGTCCGCGATCACCTGCCCCGGATGTCGTAAACTGCAGTATCAGTCTTCCAACCTTTGACAGGCAGCTGGAAAATGGCGACAGGTAAAAACGCGTGTTGTTTGTTTTGCACCTTGATGCATCATTGTATCATAATTCTAACGCATTAGTGCAGATATGACTGGCACTGAGTTAAATTGTATGATCATGATCAGGGACAAAATAATTAGAACGTTCATTAGAACGCTCATTAGAAGTTAATACATATGATTGAACACAGGGGCAAACGATTACACAGACAGAAAAATGCATGCACACACACACACACACGTTCCAGATATTGGACATTTGGTCTGAATATGAAGAAAAAGCCAGTAGCCAGGATTTTATATTGGGGGGTGGGGGGCACTATTGGGGGCCATCTATGTATGTATATATGTATGCATGTACAATTTTATAAAATTTAATATATAAAAAAAAAGCTTGATTTGCTTGTTGATAAAGAAACCGATGTAAGTTTAATCGTGAGAAAGTCCACACTCAGTAGCGACTGGTTGTATCAACATTCATTTCTATCTATACAACTTGCAATTGTGTTAATTGTTTCAACGAACATATTTATATTATGTTCGTTTGTTAATTTGAACTTTCTAAAGGAATATATCATACTGTTTTCAGACTGACCGTGACCTTCACAACTAAAAGTGGCGGATATCGTAGACTGGTGGATACAAAACATCCTTACTGGACCTATGAGATACACGATTTTAACGGACATGTTAAAGTCAAGGCTGTTGAGTTTCGGTTTGATACAGCTAAACCAGAACACTGTAGACTCAAAAATCCGTCCTGTCCAGATGAAATATTTAGTGTGCATAATGACATACATGTCACAAACGTAAATTACCAGTCATCAAATGAATGTTTGAAAAATGTTCTTGTATACAAAGCGATTTTTATATAACATAAAAGCAAGAAATAACACACTCCACCCCCCCCCCCCCCCCCCCATTCCCTCAAATCCACAAAATAAACAACGCCTCCAAAAAAGAAAAATCCCAACACAAACTCCAATAAAAAAAACCCCAAAACAAACAAAAAAACAAACAACAACAAAGACCCCACCCTAAGAAACAAAACAAGACTTCACTGGGCAATAGTTTGTTCAGATTATGTAACAGAAACCATGGTGAAGTGAAAGAAAAATTCATGGCCGAATTTTCAAAGACCAAAAACTGTTTTTCTTAGATGCAGATGTTTAAGAATTTTACGACAACATCAGTCTATGTAAATTCGATTCCAGAGTCTAGTCTACCTGGGCCCGTGCTTATAAAACTTAAAACCAGACTCAGTCTCTAATGACATCACACATATACAATTTATATGTCGTTGTCATGACATTAGTGTCTCAGACTCTATTAGCGTCTCGAGTCTAGACTCTAAAAGTTGTATAAACACCAGGCCATGATACTATTAAAGTAGTTCCTACGTCTGATCAACTACGTGTAATCTAGATCAGACAGAAATTTGCCAGTAATTTAAGATATCGCATATGTTTATTAATATCCGCGTTTAATAGCCTGCACTACAGAGCAATTTGTCATGATATGTTACATACGGTATATATCTGATACAATCAAGGTTTTTTAACTGCATAACGTATAGACATTTTGCCAGTCAATTCACATTACGTATACATTTCACTTACATCGTCCTCCAGCAGACTAATTTCATATGATCACAATGACTAGACAGGTAGCAAGATACATCATAGTATCTTAGCGCGTCAAAGTTCGAGGTGCACCCAGCGTTTCTTTCCACAGATACCAGTCCTGCTGTTGGTGATAAAAGTAGTAGGCGGGATACTCGGGCCCCATTTAAGCAAATGACCTAGGTCATGCCACAAAACACCGTCGTCTGATTGGATAACCTCACATACGCCCCCGGCTTATCTCTGACCTACTTAATTTGTCCTAATTACTGAAATTGTGCTGACGTGGCAGGAAAATCGTTACCTAGATTTTGTATTATTTTATTTTGCGGTCTACTTACCCCGATGGTTTACGTATAAAAGGCCCTCATTTGGGCATGAGCACACTTTCCTGTCATGGATGAAGGAGCCGGCCAAGACCGGCTCTTGTGCCCACGACAAGCGTGCGCTACAACAGCTTGTTCTGAATGTGCATGTAAAACCCTATGACATGACATGACATGAGCACAAAAAGGCTAACATACATTTGTTTTCTAATTCACTTTAAGGCTGAGGGTGGTTGTATTTATATCCACAGTGTGTATGTTGATTGAAATGCTCCGAGTGACACTATCTATGACCCAAGAATGACCAGTATTAATAAACCCATGAACTCTGGATTAGATATTTGACTTGAGACAATCAACGAGATAAGTTTCACCAGGACAAGGTAGGATCTCAGATAAATGTCACCAACGCAAGAAATGTTGCCGATAATTATCAATAAATGTCACCTGGACAAGACAGGTGGACAGATGTAATGAGGTGATACGAAGATAGATGCCCTCCCCCCCCCCCCCCCCGACTTTGACGATGCCGCGTAGAAGACAACGCTACAATGGACAGCAACTCTATGCTCAACACATTGGGCAGCTCAAGCCATACGACGAACGGTCAACACACCGGTGAAACCAACCCCAGCGGGGACCCTACATGAACACATGTTAGGGACTCAGTACGGAGAACCGAGTAACTAATAGTAATGTAATAAATCGTTCAATAACCCAAGTAATTCGTGTTGTGTATAACGGATCAAGGAAGCTGCAATTGATGTTCACAACGTCATCAGCTACATCCAGTCAAAAGCAGAAATCAGATCACCAGAGAATACGATCACTAGCATTGACCCTGGGGTACTAAATCTGTGTAGTAGATTTAGCTATAATTGCGCCTATTTTTGTCTCTGTGATTTGATTTGGTGGTATACATGCACAGGATAATTTTAAAGCATATATTATATTCTATATGTGTACGATTAACTTACATTTTAGTGCAAAGAATTTATCAACATTATGTTGTATCCTATAACATTAATGTAAGGTAATGATACCAGGACCCCCAACCCTGGCATTACCGTATTTCTTTTCTGGGGATAATAAACTTTTAAAAAACAACAACATCAAACAACAATCAACATTATGTGAATTTCCGACTGAAAGCTTTTCTAGAAAGACCAATTACATTCCATTTAGTCATAGTGTTAGTATGTGATACATGCTACAAAACATCCCACCCTTCTGCTTGCCATCATATTTAAGAGTTTTAAATATTGTTTCTACTAACAACTTTCCTCTCTAGTTAACATACTTTATTAATACAGAAGAGGATTATAATTTTACTAAGTTCGTATTTTTATACTAAATAGGGAAACGTCAGCTATCTTCACACAACTTAAGCAAGCAACTAAAGTCTGGTTTTCCTTCCTTGCAGACTCCGATTATTTTGAACTGGAATGGCTGGACTGACTCTCTGTCTGGAATGTTCCGCTACGCATGGGAAGTTTTCAAACTGGTGCCAGACATTAGGGGTAGACTGCACGAGCAATATCCACAGAAACCCTTGAAGATAACGGAAGTGATGCAAGCAAATCTTAGTAACGTGACGCCGTCTTTTGTACCCGGGATGTATTCTTTCATCCTAAAAGCATCAGATATAGCAAACAACTCTGTCTTTATCAGACGGTTATGTCTGTATGACCCATTTTCAGAAATCACATTCAATTCTAGCGCGATAAAAATACATTCCGCTAGAGGATTCGACAAAGATGTCTGGACTTCTGATATAACCAGTCCACTGGTCGTTAGCTGGGAGAATCATTTCATTAACAAGATTCACGAAGACAACAAACTTCTTAACCCTGTGAAAGCGTATCCACAGCAACTGGAAGATGGCCTGAAGAGAATTACGAATGATGACAACTATGGAGCAAGGACAGTGAAAGCCATCGACAACAGCCGCGGCATTGTTAAGTTCGAGGTTGCCCACACCAAGGACAGTAGAGGAGGACAAGGACAACAGGAGCCGACGACTGGATGGAGAACTTTAAGCTCCTCAACTCTGAGCACAACTGTCAGTCATAACAATCCAAGTCGAGGAGACACTGTCAGTATCTGGGTACGAGCTACGGACATCACAGGTCGAAGTAAGACAGGCGTGATCCGGGTTCATTATGATGATTCACCACCAAGCGCATTAAAAACAGTAAAGTTTAAAAGAAATGTTCCAGGCACTTATCCATTTGGTTCGAAGTAAGTATTTAATTTGCATCACAACCTAAAGTTTCACGTTAAAAAAGGTACACTCCACGTATGCTAAATAACAGAATATGTTAATATATATATTTTTTAAAAAGACTATCGACAAGTACTCGGAAAAAACAAACAAAATAAACAAACAGATAAAAGCTGAAGTTTGCAAAATTAATTTTCACCTTTTCCATACTTTTTTTCAATTGTAATAAAATAGAATTTTAGTTAATGATACAAAAATACATCAACCAATTTTCACCAATCTGAGTTATATATTTGCTATAATAATAATAATAATAATAATAATAATAATTATTATTATTATTATTACTATTCGTAGTATTTGCTGATTACTGAATGGTAATGTTATGCATGATGTATCAGCTTCTATTATGTCCATAGATTAGACTGACTGCTTTAATGTGTGAATATTTGTTTTCGTGAATATAATTATACATAACAATCCATGGACAGTGGGATTTATCAAGTCAACATGACAACCGTGCGACTGAAGTCAGCTACTAATATGATGTCTCATTCCTACAATATTCCGACAATACCAGTAAGCGATTGGTATATTTCATCGCTCTTTTCACATGCATCACATCTCTTTCTGCAAAATCCCTTTCTGCTAATGAAAATGTATTTTGAGATTTATTTGTATTCAACTTTTTTTAACGACACCACTAGAGCACACTGATTACTTAATCATTGGCTATTGGATGCCAAACATTTGACTCGTAGTCATCAGAGAAAACCCATCACATTTTTCCTAATTGAACAAAGGACCTTTCATATGCACTTTCCCCACAGATAGCAAATCACATACCACGGCCTTTGACCAGTTGTTGTACACTGGTTGGAATGAGAAAAAACAAATGAGTTGAATGAATCCATCGAGGTGGTTCGATCCTGCGACACAAGCACCTCAAGCGAGCACTCAACCGACTATTTATGTTGAAGACAATGATCAATTATTTGATATCCAGTGGCCGATAATTAATGTGCTGCAGTAATGTCATTAAACAAATACTACAACTATCGTCATTGGGAGTGACATTCCTCCAGTTGATTAGACAAGCCTTTTCTAACTACACAGCTATTTTACTTCATAACATCTCTCATTATTACCCGAGGCAGTCCTCCAGTAGATTAGACACGTCTTGTCTAACTGGACAGCTATTTTATTTCATAACGTATCTCACATTATTACCTGTGACAGTCCTCCAGTAGATTAGATACGTCGTTTATAAATACACAGCTGTTTAGTTCATAACGTATCTCACATTATTACCTGTGACAGTCCTCCAGTAGATTAGATACGTCGTTTATAAATACACAGCTATTTTATTTCATAACGTATCTCACATTATTACCTGTGACAGTCCTCCAGTAGATTAGATACGTCTTTTCTAAATACACAGCTGTTTAGTTCATAACGTATCTTACATTATTACCTGTGGCATCCTCCAGTAGATTAGATACGTCTTTTCTAAATACACAGCTGTTTAGTTCATAACGTATCTTACATTATTACCTGTGGCAGTCCTCCAATAGATTAGATACGTCTTTTCTAAATACACAGCTGTTTTAGTTCATAACGTATCTCACATTATTACCTGTGACAGTCCTCCAGTAGATTAGATACGTCTTTTCTAAATACACAGCTGTTTTAGTTCATAACGTATCTCACATTATTACCTGTGACAGTCCTCCAGTAGATTAGATACGTCTTTTCTAAATACACAGCTGTTTTAGTTCATAACGTATCTCACATTATTACCTGTGACAGTCCTCCAGTAGATTAGATACGTCTTTTCTAAATACACAGCTATTTTAGTTCATAACGTATCTCACATTATTAACTATGGCAGTCTTCCAGTAGATTAGATATCGCTTTACATTTGGATATAATAAAATAGTTAAAAAGTCATTTTGGTATTTTTCAGGTTTCAGATCTGTTGAGCCTCAATGGCACAGAATCTTGTGAGTATATACAACACTTATATAATATTTAATGAAGATAACAAATAAACAATTCACCTCTAAATACATTTAAAAATAAACAGCTGGTATTTAAACAAATATTTATAATAATAATAATAATAATAAATTATTATTATTATTATTATTATTATTATTACAGAAAACTTGAAATAGTTAAAATATAGTTCAATAGAGCTGCTGTGATATTTATAACCCATGTCTATAGTCGCGGAGGATGTCTACACACATTACTTGATTATAGCTGTGATATTTATAACCCATGTCTATAGTCGCGGAGGATGTCTACACACATTACTTGATTATAGCTGTGATATTCACAACCCATGTCTATAGTCGCGGAGGATGTCTACACACATTACTTGATTATAGCTGTGATATTCACAACCCATGTCTATAGTCGCGGAGGATGTCTACACACATTACTTGATTATAGCTGTGATATTCACAACCCGTCTATAGTCGCAGAGGATGTCTACACACATTACTTGATTATAGCTGTGATATTTACAACCCATCTATAGTCGCGGAGGATGTCTACACACATTACCTGATTATAGCTGTGATATTTATAACCCATGTCTATAGTCGCGGAGGATGTCTACACACATTACTTGATTATAGCTGTGATATTCACAACCCATGTCTATAGTCGCGGAGGATGTCTACACACATTACTTGATTATAGCTGTGATATTCACAACCCATGTCTATAGTCGCGGAGGATGTCTACACACATTACTTGATTATAGCTGTGATATTTATAACCCATGTCTATAGTCGCGGAGGATGTCTACACACATTACTTGATTATAGCTGTGATATTCACAACCCATGTCTATAGTCGCGGAGGATGTCTACACACATTACTTGATTATAGCTGTGATATTCATAACCCGTCTATAGTCGCGGAGGATGTCTACACATTACTTGATTATAGCTGTGATATTCACAACCCATGTCTATAGTCGCGGAGGATGTCTACACACATTACTTGATTATAGCTGTGATATTTACAACCCATGTCTATAGTCGCGGAGGATGTCTACACACATTACCTGATTATAGCTGTGATATTCACAACCCATGTCTATAGTCGCGGAGGATGTCTACACACATTACTTGATTATAGCTGTGATATTCACAACCCATGTCTATAGTCGCGGAGGATGTCTACACACATTACTTGATTATAGGTGTGATATTCACAACCCATCTATAGTCGCGGAGGATGTCTACACACATTACTTGATTATAGCTGTGATATTCACAACCCATGTCTATAGTCGCGGAGGATGTCTACACACATTACTTGATTATAGCTGTGATATTCACAACCCATGTCTATAGTCGCGGAGGATGTCTACACACATTACTTGATTATAGCTGTGATATTCACAACCCGTCTATAGTCGCGGAGGATGTCTACACACATTACTTGATTATAGCTGTGATATTCACAACCCATGTCTATAGTCGCGGAGGATGTCTACACACATTACTTTATTATAGCTGTGATTTGACTATATATTTCAGTCCTGGGTCCTGTGCATATTCGTAATGAAAGTGTCACCCAGACTGGAGCTAGGATCATGTGGGACCACGCCCCCGCATGTTACAAACGGACAGAAATGTGGATCAACTACAAGAACAAAGATGGAAAGCTCATAAAGAAGAGTTTATATAAAGACGCAGTGTATGAAGATATTATCGGATTCGAACCCGGTACCAACTACACCATACAGCTGATAACTCAGTATGCAGAGGTGATGAGTGAACCAGTGAACTTTTTACTTGTAACCCGTAAGTATTATCGGTATAGAAAGAATATTGTTTAGTTGGCGGCGTCCAATAATGTTTGTTTATTGAGAAGGTCTTTAGCAATTATCAGTATATTTAATAATAACCTCAAAGCACATATGCAGGTGAACTGTATGTTCACTGATTCATTTAGTGATAAAATTCACATGAATAATTAAATAAATACGATTAGGTTACTTTCAGGCCATGAAATAGATAACTATTCTTAAATTACCCTAAAATACTGAGCCTTATTCATCTGGGACAGGTAAGTCGCACTATAATAATTATTACTAATATATGAAGTCTCCAACGTTGTAATAATTATACAATCTAAATTGTGAGCGAAAAACGTCAATAACTGCATCGTTTAATTCACATAGACCTATATCTACTACATAGGCA
This sequence comes from Gigantopelta aegis, assembly GCF_016097555.1. Classification (NCBI taxonomy): domain Eukaryota; kingdom Metazoa; phylum Mollusca; class Gastropoda; order Neomphalida; family Peltospiridae; genus Gigantopelta; species Gigantopelta aegis. Next base: position 5,562,118 of record NC_054708.1, on the reverse strand, counting down.
CTCTCACTGTCTCTATATCCCTCTCTATATATGCATTTAACTTTGCCACACAAAAACAAAAAACACAACACCCGGGGCGTACACCTTTTCTGTGTAACGGGTGCTGTCTGTCTCTCTAAATTTTATTAATAATAAATGCCGAAAATAATACTCTTTAATATTTATTCATTATCTAATTATTAAGGTTGTGAGTTTGGTCTCTATGAGTTAAACCAATAATATTCACTTATGTAAAACCGTATAATTTAGTAATCTATAAATAAACCCATCCCACGTATCGAGGCGAATGATAGGCCGAAACTGACAAATCATTGCGGGATACAGCAATACTGGTTATTATATACACAAATATATCTAAGTTCCATGTCCAACATAATTTGCACAGGTAAAAACTTAAAAAACTAATATTTACCTGGGTTACACAACTTCGGATACTCCAATAACGCTTGGTTTGACAGATACCTGGAAATAAATCTCATAAATCCAGAACGAGACGAGGCTCTTACAAACACATGGCTTCCATTACTGACATTCGTCGAATATGGCTGCAGAAAACAGCTAATCTATTAGCTTAGTAACACTTCACAAGGTATCTTATCAACAACTATCGGTAATATGTACGCTATTAATTATGTCTGTAAATACCAGACGAGAAACAAGGCGCTTGTTTTTCTAATATAACACATAGCATTGTGCTACACAAACGTAAAGAAACACAGGCTTCGATGCAAGTTGGCGATATAAACTGGACTTATTATAGCTCAATAATGTATATCAAATTAATTTACTGGCAACATTGTAATCCCGGGTTCTCACAGTCAATGGCTAAGCCAGCATGAGGCAGACGAGGCGCTTGCCTCGTCTGGAATTTCCACAGATTTATTTTATTTTTCCCATGACACTGATATTTGTTGAACTGGTCTGAGTTTACCTCGGCGTCTTTTTTCCTCTCTGGCTACGCCCCAGACAGTGTCATAATTATTAAATGTTTGATACAGGCACGGCGAAAACAAGTAGACATGGGGGGGGGGGGGGGGGGGGGGGGGGGAGGGCTGACTGAGATCGAGGACGCAAAGCAAAGTTTCTAGGGTGTTCCAGGGTGTGATCCTACTTGTAATTTTAAAAACTAGATGTCCTGAAATGTAGTTTCCTGAATTCTATAAGGAAAATTCATCTTTGCTGTAAGATGTACTATCAAGACTATTTTCAGCCCCCCTCCCCTGCTCCACCGTACCTGTGATATCCAAAAGCAGATGGATAAATCAATGTGCTTTAATGGTGTGGTAAGACAGAACAAACAAGATGTAACGTGATACTAAAGTGGACATTAGATATAACAATGTCTTTGATACTAGCATGACTTTATCGCTGTTCAGTGGTATACTCTGTCAAACAAGAAACGCATAGGTGATAGGGAAAGAAGAAAAGTGTTTGATTTTACAAAATATCCTTTTTTTGTACAATGTTGCTGAATGACCATGTTTGTTAATGTTCCTGGAATGGTACAGCATACCCAAATGCACCATAAAACAAACTTAACGCACGTTGTGCTCGCAATGATGCCTCATTTCCATTTCGACGTAGACGAGTTACAAGATGCCAAGACTAAGCCTGCCGAATCGAAACATTGCAATAGACCGCCTCCAGTTAGCTGAATCGCAATCAGCAGTCGCACGCCACATGAACGTCCATCAGAGCACCATTTCACGGCTGTGGGACAGGTGCCAGCAGTTTCAATCAGCTGAAGACCCGCCCAGAAGTAGTGGAAGACCTCGCATAACAACTGCAGCACAAGATCACTACATCCGGGATCTGCACTTGCGTCACCGAACTGCCACAGCAACGAACACTGCTGAACGCATACCTGGTTTAAGAAGGGTGTATGAACAAACCATTCGGAACCGACTTCGAGAAGCTGGTTTACGGGCTGGGAGACTGTATGTTGGCCCTGTCCTGCGACGTCAACATCGACATTTACGTGTTTGCTGGTGCACGAATGTACATGGGTGGAATTTGGGAAACCGGCGGCGAGTATGGTTCAGCGACGAGTCACGTTTCCTTCTACGGCGACGTGATGGATGACAACGTGTTTACAGACGCCGCAATGAATGTTTTGCCAACAACTGCGTCGCCCAAGTTGACAGATTCGGTGGAGGTAGTGTCATGATATGGGGAGCCATCTCATACACCGGCAGAAGTGAACTTGTGTTCGTACAAGGCAACCTGACAGCTGTACGCTACCGGGATGAAATTCTTCGCCGTCACTTGCTTTCCATTTTGGATCGACAGAGAGAACTCTTTCAGCAGACAATGCCAGGCCGCATACGGCACGTGTAACAATAGATTTCCTACATAATGAGAACATTAGTGTGCTGCCATGGCCATCAAGATTACCAGATCTCAACCCCATTGAAAATCTATGGGACGAACTGGGCAGGCGTGTACGCCAGCGTGACCCGGGGCATCAGATGCTTCCGCATCTGTCACATGCACTGCAGGAAGAATGGACTAGGATTCCACGTGCCTGGATTCAGAGACTTATTCAGTCTATGCTAAGGAGATGCCGCGCAGTAATTGCTGCTGCTGGTTGCCACACAAGGTACTGAATTCAGCGCCCTCGTACGACGCTGTTTGGTGACGAAAACGCCTCCACAGTCCATATCAAGAACATTGTCACATATTCATGTCAAATTTTACTGTGATACGATCATAAATAAATTATGCCACTGTGTATTAAAGAGATAAATATATGCCACTTTGTATTAAAGAGATACATCTATGAATACATCGCCTATGCGTTTCTTTTTTGACAGAGTATATTAGTGTCTGGTGCATTTATTGTAGTCATTCACTGATCACTAATGCTGCTTCAATAATCAGTTTTTGTTTTCCAGTAACCACTTTTAATTATAATGCGTAGTGTATTATCATGGATCTGTGTGTCCACGAGTGGATACATACGTGTCTGTATGTCTATCTGTCTATAATTTCAAAGCCTAATCTATCCGAATCCAAGGGCCTTAGTGGCAGCACAATTGCTGGTATCGTAATTGGTAAGCTGGCAAATTTATATATATATATATGTCAGAAATATTTATGAAAGCTATCTGAACCTCTTTTTCGGAATTTTGCATTAGCATATTTTTGTTATAATAATGGGCAGAACTTTATATAGTCTTTGGTCTGTTAAAACAGTTTAATGTATTGTATAAAATGTTTAAACCAACACTGAGACGTAACATTTATTAGTTGGCATCTGAGCTGACAATCAGTTGAATATTACAGTATGACATGTTGGAATTTTTCAGGAATATTAATCTTAATTGTCCTTGTCCTACTGCTTGTTGTGTTTCTCCTCTGGCGAAAGGGGCGGTTCCAAACATTAAGGCGGCGCACGCCGTCCCGTCCAAATACCCACTCAGGAGACGGAGGTGTTACGACAGAACCGCCAGTTTCTCATGATGCGGGTGTGAGTATTCGTACTTCTTCTAACTCTGCTAACTAGTGGAAAGGTGGCAGAAAGCCGTTCTAGGTTCACAAACGTTGTCCTGTGCGTACAACTCAGCTATCTGGGCTGTCTGTTAGAGGGTTAGCGGTTACTTGTTAGTGGTTAGTGAGAAAGACGTCGGTGTAGTGGGCTTACACCTAATTCCATTGCGTCATTAAACTCGCTCTAGGTGGGAACCGGTACCGGGGTGCGAACCCAGTGCCTACTAGCGTTATGTAATCATCCTTTCTAAAATGTATCAGCTGAGAGGTGTGACGTTATGGTACGGAATAAACACTATAAAACGAAATTGGAAAATAGTTAGTACACTGCAAAGATTGATTTTGTTGAGACGAATTTGAGAAGACAATCTACAATGTAAAATTTGATATTCAGAATTATAGCTCTGCACTAGGCAGTGTAAAAGTCGTTTCGATATTTGACTTAAGACGTTGTGGAATTCGAGGATGTAAAGATATGTCAAATGGCAAAGAACATGTTTGAAGTGAGTACTTCCCACACAATAAAAGAAAGATGCAGCGTTGTGCGAACTGATATAATAGCAAACACTCCTAGGAGCAGTCACGGCAATGTGGAAACATCGTTTGGCACGGCATTATGCAGAGATATGTTTTTGAAAGTGTTAATGGTTTTGTTTTTCAAACTCGGCAAATGAGGTGTTTTAATGAAAAATCAAGTACATATTTAAAGAATAACTAACGAGCTACAAGGAATTATGCGTTATCTGTCCCGAATGAATGGATGTTGTAAACCCTTTGGCGAGGGTTTACAACATTCATTCACGAGGGACAGATAATTCGTAACTGCTCGTAGCGAGTTGGTTATTCTCTTTACAATCTAATTAAAAGTAGCTCCACTATTACATGTGGATCTAACAGCAGCCAGTTGGAGCTCATGTCCACCAATCAAAACCTTACTTGCAGAATCATGCCATTGATTTAAAAATAATTTGAAAACATTCCGAATTATCCTGAGGGTATACGACATGTTTAATGCGAATTACGAATGCCTTAAAACATGTTTTATTTTATAAAATAAATAATTTGTAATGTAAAACAGAAGACTGGTTTAGTTTTTTAGGGTTTTTTTTATAAATAAATAATTTTTAATGTAAAATTGAAGACTTATGAATTTGTATGCTCCCAAATAACGTTATAAAAGGCGAAGTGTGATTGGCCAATATTTAAATTATTTACAGACGAAATGTTACCTGGACATTGGAGACTACGCAGTGTTGTTAGCAATCTGATTAAAATTAGTTCTACTGGTCTAAATAAGGCATTCATAATTCACATGAAACATATCGTATACCTCAGGATAATTCGGAATGTTTTCAAGTTATTTTTAAATCACTGGCATGATTCTGCAAGTAAGGTTTTAATTGGTGGACATGACTTCCAACTGGCTGCTGTTAGATCCACATGTAATAGTGGAGCTAATTTTAATTAGATTGTTCTCTTTATTACCCATTGTCAATTTTAACTGGTTTTTAATGTAAAAAATCCTCTGCAGTCTACAACAAAGCCATCAGTCATGTCATATAATCTTACGCGCATTACATGACGTAATAATAATGTAAATGACGACATAGCATAACGGCGAGCTTTTTACAGCCAAATGTTTACAGTACAAAATAATACGACTGTAGTTGCATTATAAAATAATTATTTTATATACTACTGAAGCGGCTGCTTATGAAAATATACTATTTCATGTTTAAAGAAACAAATGAGTATTTTTTTCTGTAAATCTTTGTAGATCGTATAACGTATGTGTAATCTGACTCATGAACGGAAACATTATATGAATGAAAGTGAAGTTCCGGCCATGGCAAGCAACCAACCAAACGTCGTCATTTTTAAGCCAGTCAATCAGTGGCTGTAGAAGCAATCTGCACACTGCAGAGATCGAAAAAATATTTCCTCGTATATTTGAGCCGACTCCAAAACGAGCACGTGTGAACTCGTCTGTTTCAAGTGACCAGCATACCCCATCTGCACCGTGTGAATCCAGTAACCAGACAACATAGGGGGCGCAGGGGGTGGTTTAACAACAATTTCCTGGAATGTGTGCAGATCTCTTGTAAATAAACTAAAAGAAAGTGGGTTTTTAGATGTAATTTGTTAGCATGAAATTTTCCAGACCCTATGCTTATTCAGCCCCTATGTTTATTAGGCACTCGAGAGTATGTGAATGTTGGACTGGATCTAATGACTCTTGTGATATATCTCTACCTAACTATGTCACATATTGTATACCACGAGTGCATCGTAAAGGCGAAAAATTACATACCCCCATTAATAGTGCATTCTACGATAACAATGATATTGACGTGTTTACAATTATTGAAGAAAACATAGCACAATATAAGGACTTGGGAGACATAGCCATTGGCGACTTTAATAGTCGTGAGAGCACTGAGCTCGATTTTATTGTACACGATAGATTAGCTAAACGTTCTTTGCATATATTGTCAAATGTTATCACGCATGTACCAGATATTTATTTTACTCGACGTAATAGCGAAGATAACACTGTAAACCAGTTAAGAAGAAAATTATTATCGCTTTGTAAGTCAAGTGGCTTTCGAATCGTTAATGGTAGGCATACTGGCGACACAGATTGTAGTATTACATTCTGTAATACTAATGGCTCTAGTCGTATAGACTATGTCCTAGTACATGAATCGTGTTGTCATTCAATAGAGCAGTTCGAGTTCCTGACCACGCACCCGTATGTTTCTCTGTTTCATTCACAAATTATATAATATAGCCAAGGAGATAACGAATGAACAGACATATGCCAGCATAAAATGTAATGATGAGTACAATGATGAGATTGTTGATAAACTTGTTGTAAATATAGATAACTTGATAAATATATGTACTGTTAATTGTGGTAGCCCGGAAATGATCTTATTTCACCTCATTGTACTATTCAAACTTACAAAACAGATTTGAGTGGAAAAGGGAGAATTCACCGTTTATTGTAAAGTAGAAGATAAACCTTGGTTTAATGATATATGCAAAGAAGGATACGCTCAATACAGAAAGGCAATGAAAGTGTTTAATCAAAATAAAACAAGAAAAAATTGTATGGCATTTTTTTCATTCGGAAAATGCTTACAAACATTCAGAACGCAGACAAAAAAGACAGTACACGTCTCAACATGGTAACAAGCTGAATTATTTGCGGAAATATAACCCAAAATTTTACAAACAATTCGAGAAAGGTAAAAATAATGTTAAATCAGAACTCGGTAATAACAATTTTTTATGTTGATTTTCTAAATCAGGAACACTGAAGTAGACAACTTTTTAACCGATTATGATACTCTTTATACTGATGACTCTGTGGGTAGCTTATTAGATGGTGACATCACCGATTATGACACTCTTTATACTGATAACTCAGTGGGTAGCTTATTAGATAGTGACATCCCCGATTATGATACTCTTTATACTGATGATTCAGTGGGTAGCTTATTACATAGTGACATCCCCAATTATGATACTCTTTATACTGATGACTCAGTGGGTAGCTTATTAGATAGTGACATATATCCCCGATTATGATACTCTTTATACTGATGACTCAGTGGGTAGCTTATTAGATAGTGACATCACCAATTATGAAATATCGAATGTTATTCATAAGTTAAAGAAAAACAAAGCATGTGGATATGATGGTCTTTAAACGAATATTTTATTAATTGTATGAATATTTTGATGCCATGTTTTTTATATTGTTTAATACTGTTTTTAAATCCGGTAATTTCCCTTATAGTTGGTCAGTTGGGTGTACAGTGCCTGTTTTTAAAAAGGGAAATCCCAATGACACGGATAATTATAGAGGTATTACTCTAGTTAGCTGCCTAGGTAAATTGTTCACCAATATACTAAATGGAGATTATGTATTTTTGACATGGAAAATAATATTATCACTGATGCCCAATTTGGCTTTAGAAAACATTTGCCCACTGTGGATGCAATTTTCGTTCTACAGTCCCTAATAAACAATGTGTAATGCACGACAACAGTTTTATTGCTGTTTTGTTGACTACGAAAAAAGCATTTGACTTTGTAAATAGACAAAATTTATGATATAAATTAATTAAACAAGGCGTAAGTGGGAAAATGCTTGCCATTATAAGGTCGCTATATCAAAATGTTAAATGTGTAAATATCATAATATAATTTCTGATTTCTCTCTATGCAAAAATGGTTTATTTGAAGGAGAAGTGTTGTCGCCAATATTATTGTCCATGTATGCCAATGACTGTGAAATGCAGCTAATATCAGACAACTGTCCTTATATCGATATACAAATGCTAAACATATTCCTGATAATGTACGCTGATGAGATGGTTCTGTTAGCTAAAAAAACCAGAAGGGTTACAACAAATGATTAATTATCTGTTTAGTTATACCCAAAACTGTGATTTAACTGTCAATATAAATAAAACTTAAATTGCTGTTTTTCGAAACGGAGGTAAATTACGAGATATTGAGAAGTGGTATTTTAATGGGTGTAAGCTAGAGGTTGTAAATTAATTTATTTATCTTGGCGTTTTATTTTTCTATAATGGTAAATTTGCACTTTCACAGAAACGATTTGCAGAACAAGGATGCAAGGCATTATATTCAATATTGAATGTATGCAGGAACAATTTTATCCAAACAATGCTTGCTGTTTTTGATACATATATTAACTCTATCCTTAGTTATAGTGCTGAAGTTTGTGACTTTCATTCGGGTCATAATGTTGAAAAAGTACATATACAATTTTGTAAAAGATTATTGGGTGTAAGAAAAGGAACGTGTAACGAATTTGTTTATAGCGAACTGGGACTGTTTTCACTTCAAGTAACAAGAAAACTGAGACTTTTTAAATATTGAATAAAATTACGTAACACTACAAATTACATTCTGAGGGGTATATATGAAAGAAAAAAGGCACAATATAACGATAATCGGTTAATTAACATTATGCACGAACTGTATTCACTTTGATTAAACTATATCTGGAATTTATCGTAAGTTGACGACAGTATCTACATAATAATCAAAGAAAGGATATTAGATACTCTTAAGAAATTATGTTACAGCAAAACAATGACAACGCCTAAAAGACTTTTATATCAACATTTATTAAATGAATTTAAATTACATAAACGAAATATTTAAGATTAGAATATACGCTCATAAATTAAATGTAGAATCTGGCAGGTATCGAAACATCGAACGATCAGAAAGAATATGTACTCTGTGTAATGCTAATGTTATAGAAGATGAATATCACGTACTGTATAATAATGTCCACACTAAAACGATTTGCGTTGTTTATATATAAAAATGTACTATTATAAGCGGCCAAGTGTGTATCGTTTTATACAATTATTAACCACCGATAACAATAAGGCAATGAATAACCTAGGAAAATATTTAGTGCAAGCGAATACAATTAGAGATCGGTTAATGCAGGATGATAGTTAATGTAATAAATGTAACTTATATCACTTCATTTGTCCATGATTATATGTAAACCACACAGACCATTGTTTTGCACGTGTGTATTTTGTATGTTTTATTATGTATGTTATGTATTCAGCTGATGAGTTGTAAAACTCAAAGCAAATAGAAATAAAGAACTTGAACCCATATGTGTAATAATTGGTAATATTGAAGGTATCAGATCATTGTAGGTCAAAAGGACGGCGGGAATGATAAAATATTCACTACAGTCATATTTGTTATAATTCACGTTAAGGAAATAAATGATTGTAAATGTATTTGATGACTGACGTGGCAGATTACTAATTTTAACAGCGATTAAAACGTCTTTAGCAATTTCATAGGATAAAGACCCTGCCCAAATACCCGAAGTCGACACATTGCTGGCAAATTAACCACGGGTTCCAGGTGTGATCATACTGCATTCTGGGAAATATTGTAAGTAATTAATCACTATTACGCTGAAAAACGTAGGAGATAAATATACTAGTTATCGCATTAACAATTTCGTGCTGCTGTATTCAATAAAACGCATCTGACACTCACTGCAAATGATATATCTAGGAGATATAATATATAATACTACCAGCTTATCTGTAGACTTATACAAAATTATTGCAAGAACGCATTTGTTTTCATTCGCACATTTAATTTAGGTCATTTACATGCAAAACAGACTTTTGCAATTTACACATTTTAAAATAGCACATTTAAAACCTGTAAGTTGCCAAGATTCTTTGCAAAATGCTACACTGAATCCATGCTAAAGATGTAAGTTTTATTCTAAGTTACCGGTATAGTATAAAACGTTTCCCATATAAGATGTAAATCATATAAAATCTCTAAGTTGAGTATTTAACTCAGCTATTTTAATGACGTAAAGATGTCATTCGTTAACTTGATTAGGTTATGTATAATAAATGATAGTAGTTATGCGCTATTTTGTTATGAACTCTTCATGTCGTTGAAAGTTTCTGTGTACATATTATACTATTGTACCCAATATTAATGTCTAAAATGTCATCTAATTTTGTGGTTGTTGAGTTTGTTGTATTTGTACCCGGCTATGTAATGCATCTCTCCAAAATGTATTTACTAATTGTAGTTTAAAGTAACGAAATAATAGGTATATATAATTACATCTATTGTAGATATACCTGTAACATATTGATAAACATTCGTCGAATCTATGCAGTTTTAGAGCTATTATATAATTAGCTTCGTTTATCATTTTAATCCCGCCATCTTTACAATTTTGAGTTAATAGTTTGCGTGTTAACCGTTCAGTAGCACTTTTCTTAATACATTTTTTTAAAATAAAGTATTTTACGAAGTCCGGATTATATCAGATATATTACAAGCTACTTGTAATAAAACTAACTGAACTGTAGAACATTAGGTAAAAACAACCAGTAAACCAGGTTAGACTGAAATGGCCGTTTTATTAAAAACGACATAAAATTATAACATCACATCACATTATGTAATAGTAAACACCTGACAAAAGTAGGTGTTCGGGAAAGTGAAATGACATAGTAACATTACATAATAAATGCGAAAAGCACTGTTGTAGGTGGGGGAAATCCGCCACCTTGCTAGATAAGCTACTGCCAGCCGGCAATAGCTGAAACTAGCAACCCCCACCCACAGCAGTTTGACTGACTTAAAAGGCCATATCAGCTTAACCTGAATCGAAACACCTATCAGAATAAAAATACGATACAATGATCCACGACAGCACTGGGTTTATTAAAGCTATTAATAATAGTAAGTACATACAATCTAGGGTTGATTCACAAGAACCTTTAAATACACACGTTCCCTTTTACAATAATCTACGAGAATGCTATGCATCCGACGCAGTTTTTTGTATTGAGGTGTGAGAATGCATGTTTTATCAACACATTTTTATTTTTATGTAAGAAGCTACGAGAATGCCATGCATTCGACCCAGTAAGTTAGTTTTAGCTATTAAAGTAAGAAAATCCCATGGATTCAACTCGGTAAAAGTAGGATTTCCATACAGTAAGCCACAAGAATGCCATGCATCCGATGCCACTGCCTGTATGATAGTAGTGTAAACTGTAATTCACCATAATTCCAAAGATGGGATTCTAATGTATCGCTTAAACGCGTTAGAATTCCACCTGCCCGTAGCTTGTATCTCTGCCTCTGATACCCCTTGACTAGCAGAGGTGCTAGCAGCACCTATTCTAAAACTGTGACGTTTGTAATGTTCGGACCTATATCCTGCTGCAAGCAATGCATTTTTCAATATATTGCAAACATATCTGTAAGAAACCGTAGATCCTCCCGGGAATACAAAAATACAACCCGGAGAAGAACCTCGAAGATGTAGATACCTGTATAAAGTATGTACTGGGCAAAATTCCTCTATCGCTTGAGCATTAAGAGATAATTGGGGCAGTGTGATAATGACCCTTGAAAGAGTGAAAACTTATCTCCACTCTGGAAGGATTTTGCAAACCCTTTTTGAAGAATTGCACATTCTTTGTCTGTAGAATATTCCTACTGTTCCCACTGTAGGTGATTTCCCCAGTGCGCAAAAATGCATGAAAAGCAAGTAAAAACATTGACCGGAACATAAGTTTGTTGTATCTTGTTGGACAAACTTCATCCAGAGCATTTATAATTTGATACAATATATGTTTTGTCAGTGGGCGCCTGAAATCTTGTCTTTTACTTATTTTCTTTAATCCTGCTAGCATTTTCCGAATAATGAAAAACTGTGTGGGATCTTTAAAGGACCCCAACTTATGTATATATCCTATAGCTGACATATAAGTTGTGATGGTTGAACTAGCAAAGCCAATGTCCACCATGTGGGCAATGAATAATGCCACTGTATGTACACTAATTGGCATGGAGCACTGCTCCCCAGTGCTCCAAAGCTAGAACAATTGGAAATAATTCCTTGATGTTAATATGGTGTTGCAACATATGTTCATCCCACTGACCATATAACCAATGTTTGCCAAATATGGCGCCATACCCCACATTACTAGCGTCTGTATACATTTGTAGTTGTTCTGACGACTCCCAACTATTTGGCAAAAACATAGTAGTCCCATTGAAATGTTCAATGAACATTGTCCACACCTTCAGATCTAATTTCGCCTCTTTGGATAGCCGAATATGGTGACCTGGATTGTAAATCTTACAAGTTAGATTAATCAATCGCCGCAGAAATGTTCTGCCTGGTACTATCACTCTGCATGCGAAGTTTAATAAACCTATCAATGACTGTAATTCTTTAAGTGTCACTTTTTCCCTGCCTAGGAATGCCTGTAGTGATGTTTTTATTTTTTCGATTTTGTCTAGCGGTAATCTGGCTACCATCAAGTCAGTGTCTAACTCAATCCCCAAGAACGTAATACATGTAGTGGGCTCAACAGTTATCTCTTGCTTTATTTTAATTCCGACATGTTGGCATAGATCTAAGAAATTTTGCAATGCATTTTGACAATGTTTTTCTACGGGGAGACCCATAAATAAAAAAATCATCTAAAACATGAACTACGAACCTGGCCTGAAAATAGTTTTCCATTATCCAATGTAAAGTAGAGCTGAACTTTTCAAATAATTGGCACGAAATGGAACAACCCATGGGTAGACATCTGTCACAAGTGATTAGATAACTAAAAGAAACAACACATAAAACCAATATAAGTTTGCTACATTTATTTACATCAGCAAATAATAATCATATACACTCACACATTTCAATCATTACTCAAACCATAGACCTATTCATCATACATCAATGCACACTAACACAACCCCTCACACCCAAACCTTTCTCTCCATCACACATTTAACTAATTTCACCAGTCACCATCTTAGTACAGATGAACACCACACTACTCAATATTAATTACACACAAATACTACTCAATGTAGTAAGTATATATCACATCACACATATAGCACCACGTAATATTTAAAATATTACGTATTCAAAATAAGATATCAGTGTCCACTTATGACTTCATATATCTTCATTAAAACAGTTCTTTTATAACACCCAAAGTCACTTATTTATATTAACTAATTAAGCAGTACTGCACATACCACTTTCTCCCATTATCAACTATCACTGCTAATGTTTCAACACATACATGAGCACGTTGTTAACTAATACAATTATGAACTAATTGCACAACTCATCCTTCTCTTCACCTTCCGAATTCACCACACCTCCATTATTATACTTGCACAGTATAATAATAATATTACAAAACAACAATCCGTTGTTTTTATGTTACCCGAACATGGCTAATAAATAGTCCACACATGGAACTTCATTTCCACATTACCACCACACTGCACTCTCTCGTGTACCACTCCTCCATGAAATCACCACACCTCCACAAGCTCAAATCTCAGCCACATCTTCATCCAGGCAAGCCATCTCTATAACGCTGGATACATCTCCACACAAGCAAGCCATCTCTACATCTCTCAGTAGACACTACTTCTGTACCATCTAGAACAGATACCTCTTAGAGTGCTGTAACCAAGATACACTTAATTACTATGATGTAACACCTTATTATTCCATACACGTTATATACCAATCAACTTCATCTCTTTACTCAATGTCCACATTATACAAGTTATACTAAATATTCATTATCCACATCTTTATAAAATTAATATGTCATTACCATACTACTACACTTTAACATAATACAATGTTTTATAACCATCACAAAATAACAATACATACTAAATATCAAGTATTTAATTACTTACGATTAAGCATTAACCCGAACTATAAACACAAAAGTCTTTCACAAACTTCTGTCCAACTTGCACAACTCTTGTTCACTATTCTCTCTCAAAAATAAATCATACTGCCCCAAACAATAACTAAGTCGATCTCTTTTATTCACACAGTCATCTTTTCAGTTACCATCCACTCACTCCTGCTACAAGCTATAACAATACAAATTCCTACCTTGCCTAATTAATCCCATACCAAGAAACCTTTAGTTTCACGATCCAAGCTATGAGTAATCTATTCCATTTCTCTCAAATGTACAACCTGTATTACTGTATATTTGATAATAAGTAGTATACTATAAACTTCATATGTACAACTAAAAATACCACATGTGTACTAATAAACATAGTATAGTAAATCTACAAATAATTACTTTCAAATCACGTTCTGCCTTGATTACCCTTGACTTGTGACAACATCTATCATAGTAATATAACCCTGCTATTTCCATACCTAAGAGTTCATAATCTGATGGGCGTATCGGAATAATTCTAAAAGCAGACTCTATATCAGTCTTTGCCATCAACGCCCCTTGTCCCAGTTGGTTAATTTGAAATATGGCCTTATCCAAAGTTTCATATTGTACTGATTTATGTTCATCAGAAATCCCGTCGTTAATTGAAGACCCTAAAGGATAGGACAGGTGATGAATAACCCTATACTCCCCTGGTTCTTTCTTGGGAACTAGCCCTAAAGGTGAAATTTGTAAGTTGGCAAAAGGGGGTGTGTTAAAGGGTCCTACAATCCTATCCAACTCTTATTTCTTTGTTAATTTTTTTTCATCAAAACACCTGGCATTTCTATAGCAGATTTTAAATTTGGATTAGACCTATATGCCCGAGGTCAATTATAACACAATGAAAAGCCATTCTTAAATCCTGCTTCTAAAAACTGTACTAATTCTGAATCATATCCTTTTAAGAAGGGACGCAAATAGTCAAATTTAACGGGCGTTACTCTGCTGACTGGATCCTGTTTTTTTGGTTTGCTGCTGAATTATGAGGTGATGCGGTATTGGTGTAATTTGCTTTATCGAATTTTGAGCATTTTGGAAAGGAATGGGGTTCACCACAGGCTTTGCAGACATGCTTGAACCAGCAGTTGTTTCTATTGCATACCCCATTCCTCTGAAAGGCAAAACAAAATGTATTCTGACCTACACTAATATATGGCTTGAACTGAACCTTCGTGGGTGGCACTGAATGTCCAGTTGCCATGGCCTCGAGGAATAGCTCATTATTTGGCACATCAAAAGGTAGTAATTCGGGAGAAGCTTGTCTCCACTTCCTAAAATTAACATCATAAGTTATGGCAGCCTGATCTCCCGCCTTCTTGGCAATCCGTTGGACGATATTTGCATATTTCATCAAAGAAACTGCCAAATCCGGCCTGGTCTTCACTACGATTGTGACATATATTTGGAATGCCGAATTCCAAACATCCATAGACCGAATAGGTACTGGTCTTGATTTCGGGATCAACGAAAAAGTATTCGTTTGAAAAGAAATGTCAAACTCATCAATGGGTCGATTTTGCAAAAGATGACCAAAATCAACAAACTGGTCAGACCAAATGTTTTCTTTGTGACGAACGTCAACATTTATATCAAGAGGGCGGGAGATGCTACCATTCAAACCATCAATTGAATAATCATCACGACCCAGTGCTGCCGTACTTGTCAGTTGCTCTATGGCACCAGTGATACATGTCGGCTGTTCCTGTGACGTACTGGGAGCTGGTGCGGTAGAAATTACTTCCCCGAAACGCGTCCCCGATCTAACATCTTTAGCAGCAGCTGGGCTGGTTCCTGTTGCTGACGGAGCTTGTCGCAGGACCAAACCCTCTTCCTTCAATTGGCGTATCACCTCAGCAGCAATTGCCGACACACCGGGACCCGTTGTTGTTGTCTCAGACATCTGTGATGTGGATTGCCCCGACACATCTGGACCCGTTGTTGTTGTCTCAGACATCTGTGATGTGGATTGCCCCGACACATCTGGACCCGTTGTTGTCTCAAACATCTGTGATGTGGATGGCTCCACAGTATCCTCAACGGTTGCTGGTCCCCTTGCAGACCGCCGCCTTTTTGGTCTTGCTAGAGACTTGTTTCCCACGGCCGATTTTTGTTTGCTTTGCGGTGGCATTATGCTCAAAAAAAAGAAAAGTTCATTAAACCATAACATAGTTGCCAAGTATCTATGATACACAATTTTTACATGCATTAACTATATGAATACGCTGTTATCTCACTGGCCCATTTGTACATAATGCATGTTAAGACAAAAATAATTTTAACAACCACTGTTAAGCTTACTGAAGCCAATTAATTAACACTAATCACTACATGTGTCTCGCAAAAGCCCACATGTGATCCACTAAATATCTGGAAACCCATCAATGAAGCTCACAAAAGCCCACATGTGATCCATTAAATATCTGAAAACACACCAATGAAGCTCACAAAAGCCCATATGTGATCCATTAAATATCTGAAAACACACCAATGAAGCTCACAAAAGGCCACATGTGATCCATTAAATATCTGGAAACACACCAATGAAGCTCACAAAAGCCCACATGTGATCCACTAAATATCTGGAAACATACCAATAAATATCTGGAAACACCAATGAAGCCGTTTTAGCACCTATATGTGCACCTGCACAATTTTTTTTTTTTTTTTTTAATTTATTTATTTATTATTATTTTTATTATTATTATTATTTTTTTTATTTTTTATATTATCCATTTTATTTATTTTTATATTATCCTGTTTATTTTTATTTATGTATTTATTTACTTACTGGCACACCTGCCGACAGTACGGTATGATGAAATCACCGCCCCATGTATGCTCCTCAAATACTTAGGGATCCCGTGCAAAGCGTTCATGTGAACACCGTCGCGGTAAAATATATCTACCGGACTTTCCTTTAAACCTATGTGTTTATGATAGGTCACATTAGCAATATCAGCTACCAGTGACTTGACGCTTTGGTTAACCTCTCTGACCTTTTGATTGTAAACTGACGTGGGCAGATACCGAGTTTCTAATCTAGGCAACAACTGCATAATGCAGACATGCCGTACAGAACATCCTAACAGAAGCCATTCCGCAATTGAAATTACATGCCGTGCTATTTTTGTCGGTACGACCTCAGTTCTATCTATATCGTTACCTCCTATTTGTAACACAACCACACTGGGCTTGAATGATTTCAAATGTTCACGGAACTGACCCTGAAATAAATCGTTCACACGGCCGCTACCTTTCCCGACAAATTTTAATAAAACTTCAGATTCGTCCAACCTGAGGTTTTTCCAACCAGAATTCCTTCTATTGACGACTTCCCCAAGCCTACGGACATAACTGTGACCCAAAACTGAAACTTTAACCTGCTAAGTGGCATACAAAGACATATGTTTATGATTATAACCGACCTCTTAAATACAATTAAAAACAGTTGTATTTAATTGTTGATTATTCTGTTAGTACTGTTTCCTTTGAGTTAGGTAAAATGTGTCATTTGGGAAATAATTAAACGTTTCAGACCAGTTAGCCTTCCTAAAACAGTTGGCTTTCAAACAGACCATATATTGATTTTTTTCATTTCTGTTATTTTCAATTCATCAATCAATTCATTAATTCTACCTAATTTTACTGAAAAGTTGATATCAAGTACGGTAAACTGTTCTTCACCCAATTCTAGCTTCCGCCTGGTATGATGAACAACTTATCTAATATGTTTAATTTCCTATCATATAATTTTGAGGCTAGACACTTGTGCATAACAGTCTAAAACTGACAATATATTGTGTAGACATTCTGGAAAATCGTCTTGTATCATCTACATATTGTAATAATAAGCATTCTTCCTCGCCTATTCATACCTTTAACATTAGTGTAATTTCTTACTATACATATGTGCGGAGACAAAAGAATCACCTCGCCAACAACTTCTTCTTTCTAATTTAATGATTGAGAGAAATCTGTTCTGTATTACTTATAATGGGAATTGTCTTATAATGTTTTAATAGATGTCTTAAAGTTCAGAATATGTGTTAAAAAAACAAATGACCATGATATCGAATCAAATCCTTTTTTTCAAATTCAATTAACAGTAGTAGACCTGGTATGCCATTCATTTTACTGTCCAACATGATATCGTATATTAATCGTGTATTTGTCTCCTATGTATCTACCCTTAATAAACCCAGTTTGGGTCTTTTAAAATTATTTTATCATGAATTCTTTTATTGTATTGGCAATATATTTGTATATGTGAAACATTCAATAAACAATGGACGCCTTGTTTTGATATTTTTATTCGAAATAAGATATAGAAATGACTCCTTTTTTAACAACGGAAAAAACAGCTTGTTTGGAAAAGGATTTCTTCAGAAACACTTCCCCAATTTCCTCACGAAATTTCTCTACTTTGTGTTCCATGTACACACCTTTTTCTTATTTGAATTCCATTTTCCCCCTTTCTCTTATTATACTCTATGATATATATTATCCCATATGCATGAAATTATTATTTAATGTACAAAGTATACTATCACGTTTTCTTTATATCTTTGTTTTCTTTCTTTTTCCCCTTTAAGTTTGTTTTACTGGTTTTTCCCAGCTTCACTGTTAACCTCCACAACTCTGTTTGTATGTATGCATGTTCATTATTACATGTGCAATGTACTATATACTATATATAATTTATGTATATACAAATATATGTATGTTATTCACTTATATGGAATTTCTCAGTTTTTGCCATGGGTAAAATCAATGTGAGCTGACGATAATTCTCCTAAAACGTTCCAGGCGAGTATAGAGGGGAGCGGAAATCGAGGAAAAAATGTATATGAAAAAAAACACGTTTCTCAACAAAAATATTTACGTAAGTTGAATTACCTTTCTGTGTTTGACATGAAGTTTGTTTTGTTTAACGACACACCTAGAGCACATTGATTTACTAATCATGACCTATTGGATATAAAACATATGGTCACTGGCAGTTATAGAGAGGAAACCTGTTACATTTTCCTATTAGTTGCAAGCGATCTTTTATATACGCCATCCCGCAGACAGGATAGCACATACCACGGCCTTTGATAGACCAGTCGCGGTGCACTGGTTGGAACACGAAATAGTTCAATGAGTCCACCCCTGCGCGTGCTGTAACCTCACCGTAGTCCAGGGGTGTAACATTCTCTTTGAGAATGACCAATACAGCACAAATCCCCTTGTTTTCTTCGAGATACAATTAAAATTTTGAATAAAAGTCAGTATCTATTTGTGATATTTGTATTGTTTGCACAGTTCTTTACACTGTGTTTTTATTTGACTCTTGAATTTTTGAACTGATGTTGATCATCACTTACTGTTTACATTTACCATAGTTTGACACCCAATAACTGATGTATTTTTCGTGCTTGGGTGTCGTTAAACATTCGTTCATTCATTCATTCAATAAGTCCACCGACGAGGATCGATCCCAAACCGACCGCGCATCAAGCGAGCGCTTTATCATTGGGCTACGTCCCGCCCCCTGTTGGACATGAAGATGGCTTTTCATTAAAATTCCATTGAACAATCTTCGCGTACCTGTACTACATTTGTAGATGGTAGGTCATATACAGAACCATGGACTTGGTCTTCGTATTGGGATATCTTCTGTAGAGAGCTTTCACGGGAACCTAGTGTGAGTGCTAGACGTGCAAATCATTAAAATTCCATTGAACAATCTTCGCGTACCTGTACTACATTTGTAGATGGTAGGTCATATACAGAACCATGGACTTGGGCTTCGTATTGGAATATCTTCTGTAGAGAGCTTTCACAGGAACCTAGTTTGAGTGCTAGACGTGCAAATCTTACTCTCTAGTATACTACCAATAATAAATCATTATTAAAATATCCTGCATATAATGCAGTGTTTGATAACGACCATTAAGTTTTTATCAGTTTCTAACATTGATTTAACCGACATTTTGGAAATAGCTTCATATTTTGTTTCGCCAGCTTGGTGTATCAAACCATCCAAAATTGTATTCGATATTGTGTATCTAAAGAAATATCGCACAGGTGCAGTTATTTATAAACAATATTTTGATGGAAGACAGATACATTCCTGTTTTCAAAGATAGATCACAGATTCGGAATACAGTTTTTCCATTCAGACATAATCATTTCCATGAGATTGCCTGATTTGGAATCCGTATGTACTGCTGGAATTTGGACAATCATCAAAGCCCTGGAAGAAATTAAGGATTCATGTGTATCCAAATATGTAATTTTTACAGACTCACTTTCGTGTCTCCAGGATTTATAAAACGTGAAGCTGGGGGTTCCCTTGGTTAGGATGGTGATCAGCGGATCACCATCCTAACCAAGGGAACCCCCAGCTTCACGTTTTATAAATCTGCGAATTTGGCGCATGCAGTGCCAGTGTCCCCTACGGTGAATTTAAATATTTTAACCAGTAATTGGAACTGTACAGTCGCGAACAAGCTTCATTCTGGCATGGCAGTCCTCCTACAGGCGGTGCAGGAAATATCGGATAGTCATACATATTTAACACATTCATTTATTTTAAAGAAGGACCTACTTCCGTGTGATCACTGCCAGGTTGTATAATCTTTTAAATTTCACCCAGAATTAATTTTAAAGTGTTTAAGATACCTATACTACGCAAAAGAATTTAAGGGTCAGACGATATTTTCGACATTATTTTCTGAATGTCAATTATATTAGCTAGACCATAATGTCACGCATGGTATTGTTCCATTTTGACAAAAGTGGGTCCAAGCAACCCATAAATGAATTAAAATCCACTGTCATTGACACTGTCGACTAGTTCTAATGGCGAAAACATGCTTACATTTGCACGTAAATTAGGGCGAAAGCCAAAGGTCTGCTAAGTGCCCATAACTTGCTTTTTCACAAAGCGCTTCATTTGCACGCTTTGCATGTGTATTCCATGTTCCCAATACTGAATTTCCGTATAATTGGAGCTTGCGTTCGTGTACGGTGCACACTCCAAATTCGACAATGGTACGACGTCATCTGACTATCGAAGATCGAGGAAGGGCTATTGCTTGGCTTCAGGATGGCAGTACGCAAAGAAATGTTGCTCTGAGACTTGGTGTCAGTCAGAGTGTCGTTGGCCGACAGTGGCAACGGTACCAAGCAACGAATTCTGTTCGAAATCGTCCACGTTCGGGAAGACCCCGAAGCACTACAAATAGATAGAACCGCTACATCACCAATATGGCTCTACGTCAACGCACAACCACTGCACGCCGATTACGTGACAATCTGCGGACTGCGACTGGAACTCGAGTGTCTGATGAAACCATACGCAATCGTCTGAGAGCCAATAATCTACGCTGCCGTCGCCAGGCTGTTCGACCACCACTCCTACCACGTCACAGAACGGCCAGACGTCACTGGTGCACACTTCATCTGCGGTGGCAACGTGTTCAGTGGGGTCGAGTGATGTTCACTGATGAGTCCAGGTTTAGTCTCCAGTTCAACGACGGTTCGGGTTCGTGTCTACAGACGTCCTGGGGAGCGCTTCGCTGACGTTAACGTTAGACAACGTCACCGGTTCGGTGGTGGCAGCGTCATGGTGTGGGGCGGCATCTCTATCCACCACAGGACCCCCCTCTATGTGGTGGATGGCTATCTGAATGAGATTATCCGGCCGTTGGTTCTCCCAGGCCTTCAGCAGATTGGCGGCGGGGCAGTTCTGCAGGATGACAATGCCAGACCCCACCGCGCCAGGGTGGTAACGGACTTTCTCAGACAACAAGGTATCGCCAGGATGGATTGGCCAGCATATTCGCCTGACTTGGCCCCAATAGAGCACGCCTGGGACGAATTAGGCAGGAGAGTTCGGGATAACCATGCCCCTCCGGCCAACCTTCATGATTTGGGTCAACTTCTTATGGCAGAGTGGCAGGCCATTCCCCAAGAGTTCTTCAGACGTCTGATCAACAGCATGAGGCAACGATGTGTCGAGTGTATTCGCGCCATGGGTGGATTCACACACTATTAAATGAATGTTCTAATGTGTAAAATCCATGTTTGACAACCTTCAACTTTCACAGCATGTCATGTGACTTTATTGTATACAGTGACGTTTATTTGTGTTTTTTTGTAAATATGGAACAATAAATTAAATTTTTGGTGTAGTTTACATCATCAATCTAATACACTCTGAAACTTATTTGGTTATAAATTTTTGACCCTTAAATTCTTTTGAGTAGTATACATTGCTATATAAAGTTTGAAAATATACTTACTTTGATGTTTGTATTGTATTATAAATTTTCCCATGGCTCTTTACGCTGTCAAAAGAATACCAGCCTACCCTATCCCACCCCCAAATACTTGCTTCTGGTAGTCTAACTTGGTACTTGGTGACACTGAAGAGGAGGACGTCGTTGACCGCTACAACAACAACATCTGGAGAAACCCCCGGAACAACAGCGCCCTGCCTACCGGTGTCTACACAATCTCCCCTGGGTTGTCATGCCACGACCAGAAGCGGTCAGGCCATTTTTAAGGGCCCTATGGGCAACCTAGGGAGACCCCACAGCATCGTAGAGGTCTAATTAACTAGCTACTCTCGATTCATTAATGTCGAAACCTATATTAGCTCTGGCACTTTCTTTTTTGACCGACCGTTCAAAATTGCGCCCAAATTCCTCAATCAAAATTGCGCACCTTTTTCTCTTTGTCATCATTTTTCATGTGCTTACCGTTCTTTGACAATATTCATATTCACATTTACTGCATTTGAAACGTCGTCAGGTCTATGTTAAGAAGAAGGAAATGTTTTATTTAATGACGCACTCAACACATTTTATTCACGGTTATATGACGTCGGACATATGGTTAATGACCACACAGATATTGGGAGAGGAAACCCGCTGTCGACACTTTATGGGCTACTCTTTTCGATTAGCAGCAAGGGATCTTTTATTTGCCGTATCCCACAGGCAGGAAGGATAGTACATACAACGGCCTTTGTTACACCAGTTGTGGAGCACTGGCCAGAACGAGAAATAGCCCAATGGGCGCACCGACGAGGATCGATCCTAGACTGACCGCGCATCAAGCGAACGGTTTACCACTGGGCTACGTCCCACCCCTCAGGTCTGTATTAGTTCCTAAGAATGTGTTTGGTTTAAAGACCGCTTTGTTAGCATTTCAGCGTCTCGTGTATATCATATTCTTAGGTTTATCAATGTCTTTCACTTTAGTTTATTTAGATGATATCTTTGGGCATAGGTCTATACCAGAACTTAGTCTCTTGGTTTTATTTAGATGATATCTTTGGGCATAGGTCTATACCAGAACTTAGTCTCTTGGTGAAGTGTGGAACCGATGGGTTATCACTGCGAAAAGACATCATATTTTGTTCATGGAAAGTATGGGTTTCAAAATTTCTGGATATGATGTATAATCTAGTGATATAGAGAATAATATATAGTGGCCGTTAGATACCATTTATCTCACAACGAGTTTTAAAATTTATCTAACGAGCGAAAGCCAGTTTAATATGTTCTTAAACTACGAATTGTGAGGTAAATGGTATCTAACGGACACGAATATATTATTCTATTTCTTACATATTTTAAGCACATTTTAACATCTTTATCGACTAAAAGATATTTACAACCTTTTGCACGTGTAGCCAGGTTAACTATACGTCACAGTGTAATCGATTTCCACCGTGCTGGGTTTTTTTCATTGGATGTATGACATTGGTGATCTGGTCATCACCTAGGATCAGCCAGTGTAATGTCTTGAAATTGTTACCATACGTACACGTGTAAACAACTAAGTGTTATAAAAAATAACACATGGTGTTCTCACCAACAGGTGTGTAAGAGAAAGAGTTAAACGCTGTTCGTGACTTTCCGTTACCTAGGTCAGGGGAATAAGTACATCCATTTCTAGGACAGTCGGTGCACATTTCTTTCAGAGATTCATTCGAAACTGTTTTGACATTACATTGCCATTAAGTCATGTTGTCGAGAAAAAGTCGTACGACTGGAATAATGAACAAGAAGCGTTTGAAAACGTGAATCGTTATATTACATCAGTACTGTTGTTGGCTCATCCTAATTTGGATGTCAATGCTCCGTTCATAGTACAAGTAACACTGGTTTAGCCGGAGTGTTGTGTTTTGTGGGTCTGGTTCCCAGGACAACTCTAGGTTATGAATACATATATACCTTCAAAGATGATTTTACAAGATATGTCTTTGCGATTCCTGCTGTTTCACAAACAACTACAAATGTTTATCAATTTTTGGTCCTCCAAAACATTTGCATATGGACAGCATTTCAGTGTTTACATCTGAATCCAAAATGTTTTCCACGAATTGGAATGTTGAAAGTAACTGTACGCCTGTGTACAAACAAGAAGTTAATCCTGTGGAACATGCTTATAGAATTTAAAAAAACCCACACAAAAAACAACCCAACAACAAACACCATCGTTAGTTAAAACTGCAGCCACTGCTAAGCAGTGGCATGTTGTACTTTCCAACGTAGTTGCTGCCCATAACGCTGTGACAAATAGAACGACGGTTATTCCGCCATAGGCTAGTAAATTAGAAAACGAATAACAATTGAAACATCACACAAATGTCTGAACTAGTTTTACAGATTTTCTGAGTGTCACCAATAGAGAACGACGTTACCGCAAGTCTGTGGTTAAGAGCAATGGCTTGGTTATCCGCAATACATCCTCGCAAGTGGGAATGAAAGTGGGACATGTACATATAGTCTTAGCAAGGAAACCCAACACATCTTTCCATTAGTAGCAAGGAATCTTTTATGTGCACAATCCCGTAGACAAGATAGCACATACCATGGCCATAGTTATACAAGTCGTGGTGCACTCGTTAAACTAGAGTAAAGTGAGTAAAATATGTATATATTTATCTATAAACAGCAGGTTGCTGTGTTCAAACAACATCTATATATTACACTTCGCTAATCATGTTTAAGGTATTTGTTTAGTAAATGCCACAGCTGGTGTATCAAATGCCGTGGTATGTACTGTCTTGCCTATGGAAAAGTACATAATTTAAATTATGTTGAAAAAAGTCAATTGTTTCAAGCTGCGGCGACAGGTTTCCTCACTTTCGACTACCATAAGCCGTACTGATAGCTAAACACACGCCGAGCAGCCGTTACAAAAATAGTCGTTGCTATTCAAACCAGTCGTTACACAGATAGTCGTTGCTATTCAAGCCAGTCGTTACACAGATAGTCGTTGCTATTCAAGCCAGTCGTTACACAGATGGTCGTTGCTATTTAAGCCAGTCGTTACACAGATAGTCGTTGCTATTTAAGCCAGTCGTTACACAAATAGTCGTTGCTATTTAAGCCAATCGTTACACAGATAGTCGTTGATATTGAAGCCAGTCGTTACACAGATAGTCGTTGTTATTTAAGCCAGTCAGTACACAGATAGTCGTTGCTATTCAAGCCAGTCAGTACACAGATAGTCGTTGCTATTCACGCCAGTCAGTACACAGATAGTCGTTGCTATTCAAGCCAGTCAGTACACAGATAGTCGTTGCTATTTAAGCCAGTCGTCACACAGATAGTCGTTGCTATTTAAGCCAGTCGTTACACAGATAGTCGTAGCTATTCAAGCCAGTCGTTACACAGATAGTCGTTGCTATTCAAGCCAGTCATTGCTATTCAAGCCAGTCGTTACACAGATAGTCGTTGCTATTCAAGCCAGCCGTTACACAGGTAGTCGTTGTTATTCAAGCCAGTCGTTACACAGGTAGTCGTTGATATTCAAGACAGTCATTAAACAGATAGTTGTTGCTATTCAAGCCAGTCGTTACACAGATAGTCGTTGCTATTCAAGCCAGTCGTTACACAGATAGTCGTTGTTATTTAAGCCAGTCGTTACACAGATAGTCGTTGCTATTCAAGACAGTCATTAAACTGATAGTGGTTGCTATTCAAGCCAGTCATATTTTTTAAACAACCTTGCGTCTGAGAAGTAACGGTTATGGAGTAACATTTTAGTCTATTTTTAAGGGTATTTCAACGTCACATACACTTGTGTCATTGTGCTGTATCCAAATTTGTTTCAGGTTTGTAAATTAACCAAACATAGTGTCCATTTTTACAGGTTAAAACTAGCGTCTAGGCGGAAAAATAGGCCATGGTGTTTGAAAAAAACAACAACTAGGGTCTGTCCCTTAAAACTGCTATTTCATCTGCAGACCATTTTGTAAAAAAAAATACTCATTGACCCTGTTTCAAACACACTTTGTTGGAGTTCAGATGACTTAACTAGGAGATCCCAAGTTATTCGAGAATTAAGAAGCCGGTATATGGACCTAATATAGACAAAATCAGATGGTCCACCAGTTAGAAAGGTTTCAGAAACTAGTTTAGCGCTCCACAAATTAGTCGAACGCAGACGTAATTCAAGGGAGACAACTCTATATACACTAACGAAAACCATGGTAAGTGACTAATTCTAATTCTTTATAAAGAGATTTGAGTATAAATGTTGTGGGATTCATCGTAAACAGTGTCTAACATACGGCAATTATGTGTCAAATGCAATGACAAAGACTGTGTTTCAACTCGGTGCTTTATGCAAAATAAAAGGATAAGACGTTGTGCATAATGACGACAATTATGTAGGACAGCCACTTGGCTGCGATTCACACGAGCAGTCAAATTGTGGAAACCTATTTTGGACACGTTCAGATTCTGCAAGTGAAGTGTTTCAGTGAAACTTAAAAAGAGATTTGGTATCATTACATCATGCTTGTTATATTATGCATAACTTCAGATTGGTCAATGTTACGTCATTCAAGATGTTAGATGCCATGATCGTTGCAAGTGGAATTGGTGAAGTACATGGATAAAATATTCACTAAAGTATTATTGACATTTATGTTATTTTTTTAAATAACACATGAAAAATAAATTATTTTAATTCTATATGACCACTTACTCGACATATGACATATGTTAGCAGCGACTAAAGCGTCTTATGCAATTGTATAGGATAAACTGCCCATATACCCAAAGTCGTGACATCGCCGGCAAACTGACCAGCGGTTCAAGAAATAATCAAATCGCGTGCGTTTGTGGAAGTAGTGTACGTAATGAGTAACAGTTAGAATGAGCGATATATCTATTGCATATCACAGTCTGTACGGTTCCAAGGATATAATACAAATAAAATTAGATTACCTCACATTTGTATATTTAGGGTTTATATTATAAAATAATATCACATTTAATTTACATTTAAATAATTACCAGATTATCTGTAGGCCTCAGAAAATTGCTAGCACGATTTGGTTTTGTTTACGCATTAAATTTAAGATATTATGTTACGCAAAAGCAAAATGGGTTACCAACATTTGGGTTGGGTTATTTTTAAATGTCTAATAATTATAATTAGGAGATCTATTCTAAAATAATACCAAATTTAATTTAAATGTGTTATAATATTTAAAAGTTTTGATCAAGCTTGAATAAATAAATTAAATCGAAACCCCAGCACAAAAATACACATTAAATATTAAAATTAAAATTTGTATAATTATGTAACAAAAATAGTGTAAATAGCTATGGAGAGAATAAAATAAAATACAAAACAAATATCAAGGTAAGTATAATATTTTACAATTTTGCATAGAAACAAAACTTTTTTAAAAGTTTAAAAATTAATTCTTGTTAAAATATAAAAAATTGCAAAATGTTTCTGTTTCCAAATATATATAGTTTATCATCGGCTTCAGATGACTACACTGCACCACAATATGACGCCATGTCAGTGTACACTGGCTATGTTTAATTTGAGGAGGTCCGTCCTTTTTACAATAAATGAACAGGTCCGTAGGAAAAATATCTGGAGTGAGGATCTCTAGTTGTGGAGTCACGCCTGTAGTGTGTGAGTGTGTGTGTGGGGTGGGGGGTGGTGGGGGGGGGGGGGGCACACGCCATATGTTTTACCTTTATTTATATAGAGTAGGATAAAAAAACAAACCAAAACGATACATTTGTATGAAAAGAGTATAGCCGTTGCGAACAAGATTGACAACCACTTCAACCTTCGTGCCCCGACTGTAGAAATAATGCCACCCAACCCCCCAATCCACTCACCACCCCACCCCCCGACTCGATGTGTGTGCCCCCTCAATATAATACCCTATGCAGCTATTTTCTTTAGACGAATATTCTCAGTAGTTGTTCCGTTTTTTAATCGAAGAAAAAATTCACGACAAGAATTCAGTACAAAATAACATCGTTTGGTCTGTTGGTGGTAAAACCGCTTTCGTGTTTTCAAGGGGGTTTTATTATTCAAATTTAGGAATGTACAACAAGTAGATCAATGTAGGGTGTAGCTAACGTGTATCACATACGAAGTTAATAACGCATTAGAACTCGTTGAAAATAGTTTTCAATGTCCAAACCACACCTATTTATTACACGATACTTAAATACAAAATAAAATGCAGATTAGTGAATGACCCACGACCGGTATATTATAGGCCGTGGTATATAGTGTCCTGCCTATAGGAAAGTGCATACCTATAAACTATTATTTGCTGCGACAGCAGGTTTTCTCGGCCAAGAGGGAACATTTATATGTGCTGTGGTGGCTTTACATTGGGATCCCCCCCCCCCCCCCAAAAAAAAAAGAAGAAGAAAAAAGAGGTGTAAATAAAAACCGCCGTGTAGATAACCAGCCGTCACCAGTCGAGTCTATAATGCACACTGTCACTTCTGTGTTGAGTAGTAAAGATGGCGGCCTCCATGACGGTTGTATTAATGGAGTTCACCTTTGTACGCAATATTTAGCACAATGTATTTGTGGTAGTTGAATGAACCTACACGCAAACAACTCCTTGTAAAATGTGGCATAGGAAATGTATAAAGAAGGCGGTCGGCGATACAAATAAGAGAAGCGGTCAGGACAATCGGAAACTGTTAGACACTAAATAACCGTAGTTTAACCTTTGCTGAGGTGTTGTGAAACATTGGGTTTTTCCAATTGTACTGTCTTTCCAACTAATAGGTGTTTTTTTTCAGACTGCTGGGAATGTGAACGCTTTGTTAAGTAAGTCATTGGAGAATGCTTGCATTCAACAAACACTGTTAGTGCGACTGGTGAGGCAGGCAATACCATCGAATCGTGTGCACTTTATAGTAGAGTGATGTCATTGGGTATGTGGAGTGCATGCCTTGGGTGACACTGTTAGTGTGACTGGTGAGGCAGGCAATACCATCGAATCGTGCACTTTATAGTAGAGTGATGTCATTGGGTATGTGGAGTGTGTGACTGAAGTGACATGAGTGTACGTGGAGTGTGTGACAGGTGACATGAGTGTATTTGGAGTGCTTGCCTGGGCTGCGACGGGTCGCAGGATCGAGCGCCATTAACCAGTGCTCAACTGCTTGTAAAGTTAAAGTTTGTTTTGTTTAACGATACCACTCGAGCATGGTGATTTATTAACCTCGATGAATCCATTCAACTGATATGAGTTTTTCTTGTTCCAACCAAAAAAAGAGTAAAGTTTGTTTTATTTAACGACGCCACTAGAGCACATTGATTTTGTATCGTATCATCGGCTATTGGACGTCAAACATATGGTCATTCTGACACTGGGTTTTTTAGAGGAAACCCGCTGTCACCACATAGGCTACTCTTTTACGACAGGCAGCAAGGGATCTTTTATTTGCGCTTCCCACAGACAGGATAGCACAAACCATGGCCTTTGTTGAGCCAGTTATGGATCACTGGACGGTACAAGTGGTTTACATCTACCCATTGAGCCTTGCGGAGCACTCAGGGTTTGGAGTCGGTATCTGGATTAAAAATTCCATGCATCGACTGGGATCAGAACCCAGTACTTACCAGCCTGTAGACCGATGGCCTAACCACGACGCCACCGAGGCCGGTTTGTACCAACCAGTGCACCACAACTGGTCAAAGACCGTGGTATGTGCTTATCTGTGGATATGAAAGATCCCTTGCTACCAATGAAAAAAATTGCGGGTTTCCTCTCTAAGACTGTCAGAGTTACCAAAAGTTTGACGTCCAATAACCTATGATTGATTAATCAATGTGCTCTAGTGGTATCGTTAAACAAAACAAACTTTAAAAATGTGTTGAGGTGTCGTTAAACAAACATTTCTCTCCTTTTCAACAAAATCTGCGTCCCATTGACACATTCCTTCTTATTGAGAACGTTTGCCAATACAAGTTTAATACACATTCAGCAGCAATGTTTAACATTGTGAATAGCAGTCTTGAATAGCACTCGCACACATTACAGTGTCTAAGAGCACAATACAAGTACAGAGTTAACATACATTACAAAAAGGCACATTAACATCAACACTGACAAACTTGTTCGGTGCAAAGGGAATACAAACTTCGTCTTTCATACTTGTGTCAATAGAACTTGGGTGCGTGTACAAGGTATTGTGCAGGGAGAGTCTGTACTTTGACGAGCGACGTTTGTAGGGTCCAGTCAGGTAAAATGCAGAGCCGGATCTAGGGGTAGGACAGGCCGCCCCCCCCCCCTAAATTTTGCAACAGTTATAATTTTATTATATATTAATTATTATTATTTTACAATCCCCCTCCAAACCTCCCCAAAGTTCCTTTAGCATTCCGCCTCGTCATTGCCCCACCCCTCAATGGATTTTCTGGACCCGCCACTGAAATGTATTGGAAACTTCACTTGGAGCAGAGAGGAGTTGGAACCCCGACCCGCCACTCCCACACCCCACCCAGCTGACACGCGCCTGAACTCCTACTGCTGTGTACAACTAGGACAAACAGAGATTAAGCAAGTTGTTTACGTGTTGTCAAGACTCAAACCCGACTATGATTACGTTTACGGTTGACTACGATCAAGTTAATATGAAGACACATTCTTTATTGTTGTGTCCTGTAAGTAAAATAAAACATGTAAAGATAAACAACTAAACCAGTTCTATTGTTACAAGAGACTTTAAAACAATTATTTCCAATAAAATAGTAGAATAATTATTAAACCTTTACTTGCATGCACAAGAAAGTAATATTAATCATAGAAAAAAATAGCATGCCGGTAGTATCAGACGCTAGTGTTGAGCTAATCAATTCTTAAAACGCGGAATGTAGCTCAGTGCTAGAGTTAAAGTTTGTTTTGTTTAACGACACCATTAGAGCACATTCATTTGTTAATCATCGGCTATTGGATGTCAAACATTTGATCTTTTATATGCACTTTAAAAGATAAGATAGAAGATACCGCGACCCTTGATACACCAGTCGTGGGCACTGGTTGTACCGGGAAAAACTATAAGAGATTGGGTCCACCGAGAAGGTGCCGAGGGTTGTAGAATGAAACGCCATCGGTAGACACGACTGTTATCAAATGACAAACCATGTCATACCACTGGCAAATCAATGACCGTGTTGACCGGCCTCGGTGGCGTAGTAGTTAGGCCATCGGTCTTGTCACGGGGATTCTATAATACCCGTAACTGAATAAAACACGATTATCAAAATATCTCTCCTAACTGTATATCTATTAGATCTCTCTGTAACAGGCGGTATTTACCCGAGTATGGCTCGTCTCTAGGTATGATCAGAGATACGATCTTATATAAAGTATATGTAATATAGCACGTTTAGTTCACTAGAAAACACAACAAAAACACAATACACTTTGGAATCTGTATTAACCTACGCTGACAAAAGTACTGCCGCAGTAGTTAATTAACAACAACAAATAATAACAACCCAGAACTGATCACTTAATTAGTTAATCTCTAGGTGTCTAGTTTACACAATATTTTAATCACTTCACCGTGACACAACACCCACACGTGTGATAATTGAGAAATGCTTCTAGGGGAACTTAATTAATAAAGGAATTACAACACTATTCCTAACTGGTTAATTTTTAATTAACCCTAACTACTCATTCAGTAACCTTGTAACACAGAATTAATACTGGTACCTATCACAATAAAGACAATAACCTACAGTTTACCTAGGTCTTCTAGGATGTCTGGCTAAGCTTTATATTACCAAATACTCGTATAATGTTAGAACAAAAAGTCTACGATTTACTTCGTCAGATGACCGAAGACACTGTCTAAAGAATATTGGTATAATACAGTATTAAAATATTTAAAAGTCACATCAATCACATCAAGTTTATACAACAGAGCAGAAATGATATTTACCAAAGTCCAAACGGACTAACGTTCCCCCTGGACGCCTTCCTATTTCGTTCTCCTTTTTGCTTCTCTCAGATATCTCTAAACCCTAGCTATTTATTATAAAATCAGAAATTCGCCTGGGGGTACAAGGCGGTCCTCCCCCTATCATCTGATATTCCACCTCTCCCAGAGACGCATTTTTCTCTTTGATCGCCAGACGTACTGACGCCATCGTCGCCAAATCACGGTTGTAAACACCGCACTCGCAGAGGTATTACGTAACTACTGGCCACATGGCTCCGCACCTGGGCTGGGTGTGTATTAGTCGACCATCGCGCAGAAGGCATTACGTAACAAATTGCACACGACCCTCTAAAACAATTAACATCGCCACAGGCGAAAAGATAATTAAGAGCATGTACCGTCACACCCCCACCTCAAAAAGGATATTTCCTCTACTCTGGGAATAGGGAAATATACTACATTAAAACAAAAAGGTGCGTTAACCGACGCATACGGGCATTTATAACACATGTAATAATAAGGTGACTACCAGTAATCACACTGAGTCTCTGATTTCCTGGTATACAAATAAAGTATATAAAAACAAAACAGATATCAAGAATGTCAACACATTATCATAACGTTCAACTTCGGGACAGGGCATTGGATGTGCCCTTGATATGTTCAATGGTAATTGGGTATTCTTGCAGGAGAAGACTCCATCTCAAAACTCTCTGGTTGGAGGCTTTCATTAGGATGGTCCAGTCCGTCTTCGTCTTCTTGGAACAGCACAGCTCCAGCACCCACGTCACTGGCACCCACAGGTAGCTTGAACGGCATTCGGTAGTCTGGTGCTGCCATCACGGGAGACGAGTAGCGCATCTGCTTGAGACGGTTGAATGACTTCTCGCATTCACCTGACCACTGGGACTTCGTTTCCTTCTTTTTCAGTGGCGCACGTTTTCCAGGGTTTCTCCGATAGGCATGCTGTCGAATCGGTGTAGCTTTCGGTTCCAAGCGCACATCTTGGCTTAAGGTGTTGGTAACCGTTGGAAGGTCCTGACAAATGGAAACATTGTCTTGTTTCAACGTAGTCAGCTTTGCTCGCTGGGGGTTCAAGTCTGCTAGAATCTGGCCGTTGGCCAACTTGACCTCTGCAGTCTTGACGTCATCACAGGAAATTGAGTGACTCTCAATTTGGACCGGTCTCTCTGGAACTATCGGCAGTCTGTCAAAATTGATGTGACAATACCTACTTTTCCTAACCCTATCAGGAGTGTTTATTACATACCCTGTCTCATTAACCCGTTTATGCACAACATAGGGCCCGAAATACCTGTTCTGTAATGAACCCCGTTTAATGGGAAGGTACAGCAGCACCTTATCCCCTGGTTTAAATTCCCGACTCCTAGTCTTCCTATCAAACTCTTGATTTTATTTTGATCTGAGCATGGCTCAGTTCCTTCCTAGCCTTCCTATCAAACACTGATTTTAGTTTGCTCTGAGCATGGCTCAGTTGCTTCCTAGCCTTCCTATCTCTAACTCTCTTATTTATTAATACTCCCTTGTCCACAGTTAACAAGGTAGTGCGAGCTGCCAACAAATTTGGATCAGCCCCCTGCTCTAGAATTAACTCTCGTCTAATACAAGGTAAGTCCCCTCTATCAAACACAACTGGTTCATTTACCCTCTGCGGGAGATCAACCGGTTCCACCACATTTAATTCCTCAGTTGACTTATCTACCATTTTACTGATAACCTCATCCACTCCAATTTCATGGCTCACACACGTATCAGACAAATCACACATATCCTCTGGGTCTCGTGCTAACCTACTGGCCATAGCCCTAGTCATTACACACGCAGGATATCTAGTCTCATCAACCTCACACTCTTCTATGGGTAAAGTGCTGTCTTTAATTAACAGTTGGTCACATTTCGGCTGACAACACTGACTAGTCAAATCATTTCCCAACAAAACTCCTATGTTTTTAACAGGCAAGTCCTTCACAACACCCATAATGACTGGTCCCGTCACAAACTTTGAACACAAGAAAACCTGATGTAACCTGACAACCATATTTTCTCCAGTAACCGAGGTTAAAACCAAACTACGTCCCGTATCTGAATTTTCAATACCAGCTAAACACTCTTGCGTGATCAGACTCTGACTACACCTGGTATCTCTATATATTGATACTGCCTTAGGACTCAATTCTTGTTTGACATCACAAACCATACCAGTGGACACATACGGGTTTACTTTCTCTGCCATGGGACTAACCATTAACTCTCTCGCTAACGGAGCTGACCTCACTAAACCGACCACGTGCGCATTATCGCGTTTCCTTTTAAAACAGTCCCCGAGAAGATGGTTATCCTTTTTACAGTAACTGCAATGTGGACGAAAAGTTCGTGCATGGGCTGATAATGCAGGCCTATCCTTACTTTGCCCACCAGGTGCATTCCTTGCCTGACTAGCTGACCAACTAGATGGCTCTCCCCGACAGTTACTTTCCCGGGAAAAACCTGGCTGAAATTTCTTCTTATCACCCTGTTGTAAAGAGCTACCCTGTACTGCCTGAGCTTTGTGTATTAACACGTAAACATCTGTCACTATGCCTGCCTCCTCTATCTTTTTGACATCACGATCCTCTAAATGAATACGTAAGCTAACTGGTAATCCATTTTTAATGTCCTGTAAGATCAACAACTCTCGTAACTCGGTATATGACTCTACCTGATGAGACACCACCCATTTATCAAACATCCCTGCCTTCTTAGCCACAAAGTCACTATAAGACTGACCCTGCGTTTTTCTCAACTCGCTATACCGTAAACGATAATCCTCAGGTCGTAATTCATACACCCTCAACACTGCCGCCTTAACTAGGTCGTACTGACTTGCTCGCTCATCACTCATTGAATTATAAGCTACACTAGCCTTCCCCTTAAACTTAGACACGGCTAACAATGTCCACTTAGACTGCGGCCAATTTAGCTGCTTAGCGGCCCGTTCAAAATGTTATAAGAACATATCTACCTCCTGTTCGTCAAATACAGGCACTGATCTATAAGCCTCCGACATGTTAAACCCATTTCCGGCTTCCCGTATAACTTCTTCAGTATTCAACTTTAACTCATGTTCCACTTTTAATTTAGCTAACTGGAATTCTCTATCCCTATCTTCTCTTTCTCTCTCTCTCTCTCTCTCTCTCTCTCTCTCTCTCTCTCTCTCTCTCTCTCTATCCCTCTCTCTCTCTCTATCTTCTCTATCTCTATCTCTCTCTTCTCTATCCCTCTCTTCTTTTTCTCTCTCTCTCTATCCCTCTCTTCTCTTTCTCTCTCTCTCTCTCTCTCTCTCTCTCTCTCTCTCTCTCTCTCTCTCTCTCTCTCTCTCTCTCTCTCTCTCTATCTCTCTCTCTCTCTACCTTCTCTATCTCTCTCTCTATCTAATGCACGTTCTTCTCTTTCGTACTCAAGCTTTTTAAAAGCTAATTGTTGTTCCACACTTAACTCATTTATCTCTATCTCTGGAACAATATCTCTGTCTTCCATAACAGGACTATCACCAAAAACTTCCTGGATAATAATTGTCCTTATATCTCCTAAGTTTTAGCTGATGTTAAATCAATTTCTCGCTCACCCGCGATTTCAACTAACTCGGCCTTACGTGCTCGCTTAATCTCCACTACACTGAGCGTAGGCCTATCCAGCAAATTCTTATCCATGTTTAGATATGACGCACTTATTATTAATTAATTTTCTAGTGAACAACGTTGCTACTTCTAGTAAATTTTTAAAATTAATTTATAAAGCCCCCATTTACAAACAATACTTTTTTAAATATGCATGTCCCGTTTCAGATCCGGGACGAGCGCCCCAATTTTCTACTCCTGTCACGGGGATCTATAATACCCGTAACTGAATAAAACACGATTATCAAAATATCTCTCCTA
Organism: Gigantopelta aegis; assembly: GCF_016097555.1. Lineage (NCBI taxonomy): Eukaryota > Metazoa > Mollusca > Gastropoda > Neomphalida > Peltospiridae > Gigantopelta > Gigantopelta aegis. The sequence goes on along the minus strand of NC_054708.1, from coordinate 5,526,091 downwards.
ACTGTATATCTATTAGATCTCTCTGTAACAGGCGGTATTTACCCGAGTATGGCTCGTCACTAGGTATGATCAGAGATACGATCTTATATAAAGTATATGTAATATAGCACGTTTAGTTCACTAGAAAACACAACAAAAACACAATACACTTTGGAATCTGTATTAACCTACGCTGACAAAAGTACTGCCGCAGTAGTTAATTAACAACAACAAATAATAACAACCCAGAACTGATCACTTAATTAGTTAATCTCTAGGTGTCTAGTTTACACAATATTTTAATCACTTCACCGTGACACAACACCCACACGTGTGATAATTGAGAAACGCTTCTAGGGGAACTTAATTAATAAAGGAATTACAACACTATTCCTAACTGGTTAATTTTTAATTAACCCTAACTACTTATTCAGTAACCTTGTAACACAGAATTAATACTGGTACCTATCACAATAAAGACAATAACCTACAGTTTACCTAGGTCTTCTAGGATGACTGGCTAAGCTTTATATTACCAAATACTCGTATAATGTTAGAACAAAAAGTCTACGATTTACTTCGTCAGATGACCGAAGACACTGTCTAAAGAATATTGGTATAATACAGTATTAAAATATTTAAAAGTCACATCAATCACATCAAGGTTATACAACAGAGCAGAAATGATATTTACCAAAGTCCAAACGGACTAACGTTCCCCCTGGACGCCTTCCTATTTCGTTCTCCTTTTTGCTTCTCTCAGATATCTCTAAACCCTAGCTATTTATTATAAAATCAGAAATTCGCCTGGGGGTACAAGGCGGTCCTCCCCCTATCATCTGATATTCCACCTCTCCCAGAGACGCATTTTTCTCTTTGATCGCCAGACGTACTGACGCCATCGTCGCCAAATCACGGTTGTAAACACCGCACTCGCAGAGGTATTACGTAACTACTGGCCACATGGCTCCGCACCTGGGCTGGGTGTGTATTAGACGACCATCGCGCAGAAGGCATTACGTAACAAATTGCACACGACCCTCTAAAACAATTAACATCGCCACAGGCGAAAAGATAATTAAGAGCATGTACCGTCACAGGTCTACAGGCTGGTAGGTACTGGTTTCGGATCCCAGTCGAGGCATGGGATTTTTAATTCAGATACCGACTCCAAACTCTGAATGAGTGCTCCGCAAGGCTCAATGGGTAGGTGTAAACCACTTGCATCGACCAGTGATCCATAACTGGTTCAACAAAGGCCATGGTTTGTGCTATCCTGCCTGTGGGAAGCGCAAATAAAAGATCCCTTGCTGCTAATCGGAAAGAGTAGCCCATGTAGTGGCGACAGCGGGTTTCCTCTCAAAATCTGTGTGGTCCTTAACCATATGTTTGATGCCATATAACCGTAAATAAAATGTGTTGAGTGCGTCGTTAAATAAAACATTTCTTTCTTTCTTTCAATGACCGTGTTATTTATTGTCTTGTATTTAACAATCCGTTGCTGGTTATTTGGTAAGAGCAGCTTATATGGCGGCAGTGGACGCCCTATGTTTTTCACGATAAAATGTCTAATAGCCAGGATAGTTTAAACGGTGTCGGCCCGGGAAGTTGAAAATCCTATTTCGTTTAGTACCGGTAAGCCGAATAATAAATGTCCCGAGAAGTAGAAGGGTCTAATTGATTTGCATGTTATTCATTGCTGTATAAGCCGTGTTTTCTTTCACAACGAAATGAGTAAGCGTATTCGCATAGGATTGGGATTTTTGTTTATTGCTTTACCGTTAAAACTTAACAATTGGTTTCAAAATTATTGTTTTAGATGCTAAATATCTACAGTGGTCATTATATTTATTATCAATAGCCACGAAGTAACCAGACATGAATTCGTAGATACAGTATGAACTTGTCGTTACCTTTTGAGGGGCGGGACGTAGCCCAGTGGTAAAGCGTTCGCTCGATGCGCGGTCAGTCTGGGATCGATCTTCGTCGGTGGGCCCATTGGGCTATTTCTCGTTCCAGTCAGTGCACCACGACTGATATATCAAAGACCGTGGTATGTACTACCCTGTCTGTGGGATGGTGCATATAAAAGATCCTTGCTGCTAATCGAAAAGAGTACACCATGAAGTGGCGACAGCGGGTTTCCTCTCTCAATATCTGTGTGGTCCTTAACCATATAACCGTAAACAAAATGTGTTGAGTGCGTCGTTAAATACAACATTTCTTTGTTTCTTTTTACCTTTTAATGCACACACCGACAATTATGTAATGACCCAATTAACTAGTGCCGGGAAGTAGATATTCGTAATTGGTAAACACCAAGTTGTCCCACTACGTAGAATTAATTTTAGTACCATTTGTACAAGTTTATGTACTTCCCAGGCCGTAACCGTTTAAATTCTCTCGACGTGTCGTTAAATATATGTATATTGGTTTCGTTTCGTTTCCTTTCTTATTTCTTCCGTGTCCAGCATTCTTCGATTTCAAATGGCATTAAGGTGGAGAAGCGTCCCAGATTTTACGAAAACAAAAAGAAAAATAATTTCTCTGATGCTATGATTATCCGTGTTTTAGGGTCCATTCACGTTAATGTTGGATGCGTTGAGGCTACACCAAATCAAATACACTATAGGCAGTGCCATGAATGATAGAACATACGATCCAGACCGCACGCATCTAGTGTGAACGGTGTCATTGGAAATTGGGTCTTTTATATTTCATAGCCGCGGCGCGACGCATCCAATGCGAACGAGTCCTGTGAGCGAGAAAGATTAATTTAAACATCTGTGTCATGTAGTCTATAATTCATAGTATCTAAAATAACAAAAACTATGGTGAAATGACAATAAAAAAATAAAAAAACTCACTGTCGTATTCTCAAGGATAGACTTTGCGAGTGCGAGTGCGAATAATTTTAACATGCTCATATACCACTAGAGTTTCGAGCATGTCCGTCCCGGGGCCAGGTGACTTGCTCCGGGACAGAACAAAATTACGGGGATAATTTTAAAATTTACATCCAAAAATTAAATAGTGGGCCTTTAAAATTTTGATGTGCATCCCTAATTAATATAATCAATAAAGAAATTTCTACTCATTAAATTTGGTCGCTAGATTAGATCGTGCGGTCAAAAAGAAATTAGATAGATAGATAACACACCTGATTTGGGATGGGAGGGATGGGGGGGGGGGGGGGGGGGGGGGGGTGAAAATGGACAGAATTTTGAAAATAGCAATTAGTAAAAGAAATTAGTAGGATTAAAACTAGAAAAAAAAAAGCCAAAAATAATTGAATTGACTCCGCCGAATATTTATATAATTTGGAGCATTTTAGAAGGACAGTCCAAAAATAAATAAGAGAAAGAAGAGAGGATCGGACTATTTAATTTTTTTTTTTTTTTAAAGAAGTAATATCGACATACAATTTTGAACGAAGGTCTAAAAGTTTAAAGTCCGATCTATATGGTCCGGGCCAGGGGGGGGGGGGAGAGGGTAAGTTTGAGGTGGGCGGAATTTGGAATACGAATTTAGTAGTTAGGTCAAAGACCGAAGACCAAAATATGCTACAAACATTTAAGTCTAAACAATAAAATTGTGCTCGACCGAAAAGGTTTAAAGGTGATTTGAGCAATTTAGACGGGCTGCCAAAATAAACTGCGTCGGACTGTTTACAAAAAAAAAAAAAAAAAACCCAAAAAGAACCCCATAACATTTTGTACTGCGGCCAGAAATGTTTTTAAAGTCCAACTAAGCCCTAAAAAAGAAAGTACATGTCCTAGGAGAGGGTGCGCAGCGGAACTCATGGGGAAGAAGTGAGGCAGGTCGATGTAGCACTCTCCCCGAAGTATTGCTGAGTAGTCTTCCGGAAGTATCAGCTTGATAATCCGATGGACGATTGGATTATCCATGTCTGATTTCAGCAAGCCTTGCCGGTACATCCCGTTCCGCTCCGACGTCAAGTAATAGGTGCGACTTCCCTCAACGTACTGGAACTTGTACCGCCCTTGACCAGTTGGTGTTGGTCTTCAGCTCTTGGTGACGAAGGGGCCTGGCAGCTGAGAGGTCGCAGTGAACTCCCCCTTCACACAGTCGCGGTACCGTCCAGGAAGCTTGTTGCGTGCGATCTGCCAAGTCGTGGGCTGTGTGTCGGACAAGTCCTGGACGGACACCTTCCTCTTCTTGGCTTCACGCTCTGCAACCGCTGTCGCAACAACTCGTGGAGACGCCGGTGGATTGGTTGGTGCGGACGACACTTTTCCTGTTTCCATCGGCGTTGGTGCTGCAGGGGGAGGGGCCGCCACTGCCGGTTTAGCCGATAGCTTTGGCTCCCCCTTTGCTGCTCCTGGCGTCTGCTGCTTCCGAGTAGTGGGGGGCGGCGACGCAGTAGGGGCCGCCGCCGGCAGTTATGCTGCCGGTTTTGGCTCCCCCTGAACCGCCCCTGCCGTTCTCGTCTTCTTCTGTGAAGCAGGAGGGACCGCCCCAGGCGGTTGAGCCGCCCGGTTTTGTCCCCCCTGAGCTGCTGTGGGACGACGTCTCCTCCTACTTCCCGATCTCTTCTGTTTATTGTCACCATAATAGAAGGTGACAATAGCCGTGCTCCCATTGTGTTCAACACGATACTTGGCCAAGCGGCCAAGCTCGTGCAGCACAGCCCCAAGGGTGGGGGGTGGGGGGGTGGGGGGGGGGGGGGGGTGGTGGGGGGGGGGGGGGGGGGGGGGGGGGGGAGAAACCTCGACGTTTAATAAACACAACCGCATTCTGCGCTGTCTCGAATAGGAATCGACTTTGCAAGCTGCAAATTTGGCAAAGATCTGGACATGTATTGTTATTTGTAGGGTGGGGTGGGGGTGGGGGGGGGGGGGGGGGGGGTGTTCTTTTGCTTATTTCTTTTGTTTATTGTTTGTTTTGTTTTGTTTTGTTTTGTTTTGTTTTGTTTTTGTTGTGTTGTGTTGTTTGTTTTGTTTGTTTTTGTATTTTGTATTTTTATTTTGTATTTTTGTATTTTTTTTGTCTCATGTACGCATGAAAACAAACATAAGAAGACGTCATATAATTTTCGATATCTAAGGTCATCGAACTATAGATGTTTTCATTTTAATGTAAAGGGAAACAGTATTATAGTAGCAATACGCATTTTTCTAAATGCCCACGGCAACAATAGTTATATATAAAATGTAGGTTAGCATGGGTTGGAGCAGAACAATATCTTTTGTATGCTTCAAACTTTATATGTTCCTTTTGTCATTGTGCAGCGTCCCGAATGTAAATACATTACACCTGTTCTTGGCTGAGGTACACCGACGTCATTACAGTGTTATTCAATACCTCAACCCATGGTTCCAAGTATGAAGGACGTCCGGATCAACACAAAGAATATGATTGTGTTTTCGTATTAGAGCAATTCATAGTTTAAGTATGTTATAGCAGCACGGTATAATGTAGACTTCTCGACAACAAGAACACGCATATCGTTCCCACGACAAACCCGTTCTACCACTTTCAAAAAGAAAAAAAAAACACCAGTAGTTTGCAACCTGGAAGATATCCTTTTAAAGTAAAACACGCATGCTATGACAGCTGGGGGGCGATTTTTATAGTCGAGTACATTGGACAGAAGGAATTTCGTGAGTTGTTGCTTGTCATATTAAACTCATACATACACCATCTTGCAAAAAAAAAGGACTCTTTGGCCATGTGTGAAACAATCTTTGCGAGGTTTCAGTCAGCTAAATAGGAGATCTTAAGTTATTCGAGAATTAGGCATATATGCTACAAATTTCTAATAGGTTTATGGGTCACTTCAATAAAGGTTCAGCAACGGGTCTATATATTTAATATGCCTTAAAAAGAATAACACACACCACGGCTATTAATATAGCCATCGTAGAATATATACCTTTACAGAATGGCGATTAGGCCATTCTACTTAAAGGGGACGGGACGTAGCCCAGTAGTAAAGCGTTCGCTTGATGCGCGGTCGGTCTAGGATCGATCCCCGTCGGTGGATCCAGTGTTCCATAACTGGTGTAACAAAGGCCGTAGTATGTTCTATTGTCTGTGTAATGGTGTATATAAAAGATCCATTGCAGCTAATCGAAAAGAGTAGCCAGTGAAGTGGCGACAGCGGGTTTCCTCTCTCAATATCTGTGTGGCCCTTAACCTAATGTCTGACGTCATATAACCGTAAATAAAATGTGTTGAGAGCGTCGTTAAATGAAACATTTCCTTTCCTTTCTTCTAGTTAAAGTAGATGAAAATTAGTTTCAACCTAGAAATATTGATTAAAAGTATAAAACAAATGGAAATTTGCTCTTCATGAAATAAAAAAATCAGCACTGGGGAAAAAAATCAAATGCAAATAAATTAATTAATATGCATGGTTACTGAACGCAACAACTCATTTGAAATTTGATTATAGCACTAAGCAGACACACTATACAAAGCATAAGATATTGTTCAGAATAATGTGTGCAGAAATTATATTGAACAACATATCGGGCTGTAATAGAACCTTGTGTTTTGTATACTGGAAACTACGTTCAATCTGTACTGGGGGTGTTCAACAACAGGAATATATTGTTTTTCACGATTTTCACGATTTATTAAATAACACTCAAACACATTACAATGTGTAACAAGAGGACATTTTCAAATACATAATTATCATACATGACATTGTTCATGTTGATTTTGTAATAAAAATAAAAATAAAAAAGCGAGAAAAAAAACTATTCATTATAAAAACCTATTCAAAATACACAAAAAGAAAAATATCTTATATTCACGCAATGTTATTATTTTACACTTTGTACATCTTTATCTGTGCCTTGAGTGTAATGTGATGCACATACGCTTTGACGTTAATTAAGTATCTGTCACAACTGAAACGACTCGACATCTCTCCGTCTCAACTTCTCAAGTTTGTAACATGATTTATTCCTTCAAAGTAAAACGCACCTTTTATGAAAGAGTTTAATAGATGAGCTGTGGTGAACGCTTGAGAGCACACCATCACAATGAGTTTTTATTCTGTGTTTTGTTTTCAAAACCACCTTTCGTTTAGTTAACCGCCCTCGGTGGTGTCGTGGTTAAGCCATCGGACATAAGGCTGGTAGGTACAGGGTTCGCAGCCCAGTACCGGCTCCTACCCAGAGCGAGTTTTAACGACTCAATGGGTAGGTGTAAGACCACTACACTCTCTGCTCTCTCACTAACCACTAACAACTAACCCACTGTCCTGGACAGATAGACCAGATAGCTGAGGTGTGTGCCCATGACAGCGTGTTTGAACCCTAACTGGATATAAGCACGAAAATAAGTTGAAATGAAAGTTTAGTTATAGCATATGTCTACCTCATCCTAGAGGTCCATCCATGAGTTACTTAGAAGAAAACAACGTATATTTCGAGCCTAGAACCCGTGCAACACCAAACATCACGCAATCAACCAACCTTGACGAGATTACTGTACATAGGTATACCCACGCCATGCTGTGTGGAAGAATTTCCCAGTGTACCAACCCTCGTTGTCGGTCAACAGTTTAGAACTATTGGCTGGAAACACCCTTCATAATGTTGTCAGATTTCCTCTAAACTGTCTATGTTTAACATAATAAAGGATATATTCTTAGCAAGAAAATATATATTTAAAAAATTGCATAACTAAGCGGGACAGCTCAGTACCCACCGACGAGTAAACCTTCCTTCCTTTGTAGTTATTTTCGAGTTTATATCCAATTAAATTTACGTGTTAAGCACGCTGTCCCGGGCCCATACTTCAGCTATCGGATCTGTCTGTCCAAGACAGAGGGTTAGTGGTTAAACAAAAGCGGTTAGTGAGAGAAACCAGTGTAGTGGCCTTACGCCTACACATTAAGTCGTTAAACTCGCTCTGAGTGGGAGCCGGTAACGGGAGACGAACCCAATGCTTGCCAGCCCTGTTTCCGATGGCTTAAAGGCATACTGTCACGGATTTAAGAACCTTAGTTCTCTAAAAATGCATAATAAATAAAAATTACATTAATTGTTGTAAACAAAATCTAGCTATCGCATCACCTTAATTGAACCATGATGGAGTGAAATCCTTATTAACCCTCTTGGCAATTTTAGTTTTTGAATTATGGACCATTGCCGTAATTCAATGATTTTCACAAAATATTATTAATAAATGGAGTTTGGTGGTTATGAAGATGGCTGAATAAAGTACATTAGGGACAAATCAAATTATTTTTGTTAGACCATTAAATAGGTCAGTAGTCTGTGACAATATGCCTTTAACTCCTACACCACCGATGCCGGTGTGTGTGTGCGCGCGCGCCCATCTGCAATCATTAAGACTAATAAAAGAGAACAACCATTCCACATTACTTTAAGAACTCGGGCCTATAAAACAAACTATATGTCCCTTACATTGTACTCAAATTCAGAGAGAAAGAAATGATGTTTTGTTCGGCTTTGAACAAAAGTTTGTTTTGTTTAACACCACCACTAGAGCACATTGATTACTTGTATGCCAAACATTTGGTAATTCTACCACTAGAGGAAACCTTTTCTAATGCAGCAAGGCATTTTGTATATGCACTTTCCCACAGACAGAAAAACACATACCACTGACTTTGAATAACTGGTGCACTGGTTGGAACGGATCCACCGAGGTGATTCGATCCTGTGACGGAAGCACCTCAGGTGAGTGCTCAACCGATTGAGCTAAATCCGGGCCCGGCTTTGAACTAGGACAGGACGGTGATAACGAGAGTGGCAATAAGCGGTGGCAGGACTCGGCGCCCTTCAGCCGGTGTAAAAGGAACGCAGGTCCGTAGGAACAGTAGTCCTATCGGACCTCCATAGCTTAGGAACCATAGTCCTACCCGGACTTTCATTCCTGGTTTATTTTAAAGTTGTTTTTATCCTAGGACTTGTATTCCTACCGGATTTAAATTCCTTCTACAGCAGTGACAGAAATACTAGTCCGGCAAATTAGATGTCCGTTTATTATACTCTGCAATGTGCACGAGCTGCCAGAAAGACACGAGAAAAAAAAGTGAGGTATTGGCAGCCTTCCCTCGTAGTGCGATGGATAAGTGTACGAGTATAATGTATCATGGAAGCCAATTTGGAAATCCATTCATTATTGTGATAAATCTCCTGAATTCATTGATTTGGATTTCAAAATAGCGCATAATATTATTTTTACATATTGTAAATTATATAAATATGGTAAAGTTTTGTCCAGTCAATGTCCAGTTTGTATGAAAGACGATGAAGATTTGTGTCATTTGTTTTTATATTGTGATGAATTGTATGACTTATTATCAATCTTTCATGAAATGTGTATTGTAATATTTCAGAAAACAGGTTTTTCTTTACAACAGCTAAAAATATTATTACTATTTGGTTGTTATGTTCGAATACAAAATTGTCCATATGATTTCCTAAACATTATCTTGTCAATTTATAGAATATCAGTTTTTAAAAGACGTGTAATAGCTGAATCAAGAGGGTCAAATATCAATCTTGTTAGATTGTTTAAGCACTACGTGCGTCAGTTCTTTGAATTACTTCTTAATAAATATCATTTTCGAAATAAACCTCCTGTTTTTACTAATAAATATATTAAGGATAATAGGTTCCTTGACTTGAATGATGATGTATTAATCTTTAAATATCCTCTTAATATGTAGTATTAGCAGTCAATATTCCTCAAGACTTTATAAGAAATCTATAAAGTTTTAAATAATTATACAAGTGTGCTTGGTGTGAGTCAGTGAGTGGTTGTTTGTGTGTGTGTGTTTTTATTTATTTTTTATTATATACATGTTGTATTTATTTATGTATTATGTTGATATTGTAAATAAAAAAGATAAAAAAAAGTGTACGAGTCCCTTAAGATTATTGTAGGTTCAAATCTCCATGTCAAAAAATATTTTTAAGTTTGAATATCAACTTAATCTTTTTTTACGTCATAGACTTGTGGATCAGACACGTAAGTGAATTTTTGTAATCGTCTTACATTTTTGTTACAATATTGAAGTAGGACGAATATCTTGCTTTTTTCAAAAGTATATAAAGCAACTACAGATATAAAGTAAGCTATATGTCCATGTGTCCAACACGATGAAATATACCCCCCACCCCCACCCCCCCAATATATAGCCCAAAATTGTTTTAAATATATATATATATATGAAAACTGGTAACCCCCAAAAAACTAACATTTGGTGAACAATAAAAGACAATTTCTATATGCACCAACATAATTTTTAATAATATGTTTTGTAAGTTTATATTTTGACGGTAAGTCACAATCTGATTAATGTTCTTAATCTTTGTCCGATCGGACTTCCATTCCCCGGAATCCTAGTCTGTGGGACCTGTATCCCTAGGAATTTAAGTCTGTGGGACGTGCATTTCGAGGAATGTAAGTCCGTGGGACTTTTATTCCTGATACTCCTAGTCCACAGGACTTTCAATCCTAGTATTCCTAGTCCTCTGGAATTTATTTCCGATAGTTTGCTTATTACATATATATGATTCCTGAAAGTCCCTGAAATAAAACTTTAAAAACTGTACTTAGTTCTAGTAGTTAGTACTTATAACTAGTACTATAATGACCAGTTATTACAATATAAAATAACAGGAATAATAAGTATGACAATTTGAATTTTTATTGATGAACAATTAAAAATAGCATCAAAACACCAGAAATTAATTATCACTGACTGCCTTATGGCAGTTTCGACCATAAAAAGCATAATATGAGTTGGGGAAAATACCTGGCCGTTAGGAACATCATAAGCGTTCGATACTGGGTGGAGGTGTGAGTCGGGGGGGGGGGGGGGGGGGGGGGGGTCACGTCACTCCCCCAGTGGGGGGGGGAGGGGCAATGGACCGGGCAAAATGAGCTGACCTAAAATCTTCACCATGCATTTCCATAATTTTACTCACAATATTAGTTGTAATCCATGTAAAAATGCAGACTGATTTGTTTGGAATCCTATTTAGCGTCTTGGTAGTAATGCGAATATAAATATACGTTGTGTTCCAGATTTGGACATTTTCGTTTCATTCGGGCAATAATGATTAGCATGCCTCCCCCACCCCTTCTCCCAAAAAGGGGGTCTGAATGCCTATTGCGACCAAAACGGTCAGGTGTAAAAGTGTCATGAGTAGTTAGTCTGTTTAAAAGGATCTTTGTAAATTGTGTGTGCATGTTATTGACAGTATGATACTTGTTCAGGGATTACTGTTTTGTTTTAGTCGGTCTAGTAGCCCATTGAGCTGCTAAAACCCACTCTTAGTCATTGATATTTCTATTAATTGATAAACATTAATAAAAAACATTTAACATATTTGTTTATCGATGGTATGGTTTGTTGGGACTAAGATATCATAGAGGCTAGAGTCTGATATGTCATATGTTAGACCAAATTAATTTGTAAAATGAGCAAAATTGACAAAGCAGGCACATGCTCAGTAAGCTATGCAGGGGAGAGGTAAAGAAATGTGCTTTGAAGAGGGGTGTTTAGAACACGCCACCCCACACCCACACCCTATGTACACGCGCCTGCAACATTATTGACAGAAAGGTACAAACTTAAAATTATATAATAACAAGATAATGTATATAACGCAAATATCACATTTTTATAGTTAAATTATTATTATTATTATTATCAAATACCAATATATAATGTCTAACAGATAATTGTATTGGTATATCATATGGGCAAGTTATACTTATTTGCGAGTACTAATATGCTTCGAATTATGGTAAATGTTTTTGAGTTTTATTAGTTGGAACAATACGCAATGAATAAAGACCTTGGTTCTGCTCATGTAATAAGGTCAACAAAATGTGTACAAACTCTTGCAAATTATATAAATGGAAAATATTGGAATAAATAGAAACTATTTAAATAAAGAGAGGCGCTAATATCCTAAGTTAATTAAGTTTTCGTTTTGTTTACATTTATAATTTAATTTTTATGTGTACGACCGGACTTAAATTTTGATTGTCCAGGAATGCAAGTCCGGCCCGGACTTCATATCCTGGCAGTCAGACTAGTATTCCTAAAGAACGTAAGTCCTAGGACTTGCATACCTAGGTATATTAGACCTAGGACCTGCATTCCTAGGATATTAAGTCCGGGCAGACCACTGTTCCTACGGACTTGCATTCCGTTTACACCGGCCTCGCTGGTGTCGTGGTTAAATCATCGCACATAACGCTGATTCGCACCCCGGTACCGGCTCCCACCCAGAGCGAGTTTTAACGACTCAGTGGGTAGGTATAAGACCACTGCACCCTCTTCTCTCTCACTAACCACTAGCAACTAACCCTCTGTCCTGGACAGATAGACCAGACAGCTGAGGTTTGTGCCCAGGACAGCGTACTTGAATCTTAATTGGATATAAGAAAGAAACTAAAATGAATGGATCCACCGAGGTGATTCGATGTTGCGACGCGAGCATCTCGGACAAGCGCTCAAACGACTGAGCTAAAACCCGCCCTCGCTTTGAACTAGGGCATATCCATAGAGATATGGTACAACGCCTTTCCAGGGGTCGGTGAGTGGGGGATGTGCCTTGAAATGTTGACAGTGGCCAGCTGTTGGCATACGCGTTACATGTAAGGGGGTGTTACTAATTACGTAACGCTCTAGGGGTAGAGGAAGAGGGTACTGTGTTCGATTTACGTAACATTTTTCAAGACTATATGTTATTTTTATTCATTACTTAGACCTAAAAATGTGTTTTTTGGAAATGCGCGGTCAGACTAGGATCGAACCCTATCGGCGGGTATACAAAAAGACCACGGTATGTGATATCCTGTCTGTGGGATGGTACATATAAACAATCCTTTGCTAAAAAAAAAATATGTAGCGAGTTTCCAAGGCGCGTGTGTTCAGCGGGGTTGGGGTTATAGACTGTGTTAAGCGAAGTGTATATGGGGCCTGGCTCGCCCCAAAAATATATTTCAATTTTGTTTAAGCTTGGGCAAGTAAGGGTTTCGACCTCCAATACCCTCCCCCTGCACATGCACCCGATTCCTCTCTAAGATTATGTCAAAATTATGTTTTATTTATTAAATCAATATGCTTTATCTTTGATGTCGTTACACCCCCCCCCTCCACCCCACCCCCAACTTTACCCTTTCCAAACGAAATAATATTTATTTGAATTTGTCGATTTTAACACGTAAAATTAAGAAGTGAAAACGTTCATTGTCTACTTTAGTATATTTTATTTTAAAAATATATATACATGATTAATGTGTTACTAGTATACAAACTAAACTTTGAAAGTCCTACTAACACTTTATAAAATATCAATTCTGAAATAGGAAGGTACGACTGTCGATACTACGTTGTCAAGATCAAACCGGTTTTAACTAAAGCGCAAGATTTCTCTTTTAATTTTTTGAGACGAACCCTACAATTTGAAATCGGCAAACGCAGTGTTAAATGAAACTGACAACAGGCTGTCGTTTGTGCTTTGTCGAGCTATGGCGGCAGAGGCGACGAATTAAGCGTATACGTTTGACGATATCCGTTCATAGCGAACACACACGACTTTTTTAAAAGTGCATTTGAGCTTGTATTTCACATTTGTACATCATGTTATAATATGGTAACCAGATAATGTAACTTTAAATATCACAAATTCCCTTTTTAGAACAGTTTAACAGGCATAAATGTGTTAGCAGTTATTAATATCAAGTGACATTTTCTCAGGATAAAAACAAATTTTTGTAACTATAGATGACATAAATCGGAAACCGGTATTGAAAACACTATGAATTATTAGGAAATAAAATGAAATTTAACCTAGTACAAATATCAGAACGACCAGAAACACGTTTAATATACAGCCACTAATATTTTATGCAGAGAACTATAGTTGATATGTAATTACAATCGTTAAAAGTCTCTGTTAGTCGACAACAGCTTCACAATTACAGCAAACTCGGGAATGCCCATTTAAACACAATAATACACGTTAAAAGCAAGACTGTTATTTGATATAAAGCGATCGATAGTGACTGCATGCATGGGTGATTCATAATGGGGATCTAGCTTTCATAATGTGATCCTCGTGCACCCATGACTCACTGTAATGTAAATACCTCAGCTATTCCATGTCTCAAAATGTGGAACGAATACCAGGCGAATCTGCTATAGATAGACACACTATTGTTCACAGACACTATAGTTACTGTACACCGCCAATGGACACACACACACACATACACACACACACACACACACACACACTAAACGAGAGAGAGAGAGAGAGAGAGAGAGAGATTATGCCATGTTCATAGACTTAAGTAGCCATCACTCGCAGTTAAAAGCCTTGTGGTAGGCTGAACGTTACTGTTTGTTATGTGGTTTTATGACGTCAAGGAGCGAATGCTATAACGACATCTGGACATACTCTTATATTTTTGTTGAGTATTTGTTCTTTTTTGAGCAAAATGGTCAGTTTCTCTTCCAAACACAAGTTGCAGCATGGGACAATTTATGAGGCCAGAAAGGATTTAATTATTCCCTGCGCCAGTGCGTTAATATCTATGTATGTAGCCTAACAGCCAACCTCGACATACATACATATATAGATATTCATACATCAATACATACTAGCCAGTGCCAGGTCTGCCCACTGTTTCATGCATGTAAGTGGGATCGACCGCGTAACTTGTAGACCCCATGCATATAGTTGAGTTAAAGAGCATCCTTTTTATGGATGCCTCAATAGCTCAAATGGTATCGTGGCAAGTCTGCAAAGTTGCGGGCGATTCTGTGCCATGTGTTCGAGTCCCAGCAACGGCACGGGACAATTTGTGAGGCCAGAAATTATTTAATTATCCCCTGCGCAAGTATGTTAATATCAATGTATGTAACAGTCAACCTCGACATACATACAATATATAGATATCCGTACATCAATACATACATACGTACATACATACATACATACATAAATACATACATATATTAAATCAGTTATTTTCTACATATTCCCTAAAATTATTTCATCGATAATTGTAGACAAAAAAAACCTTAAATTTTAATTAGTCATTATCTCTTTTATAAATTATCACACCAATCACAAAGATAAATAATCACAACAATCACAAAGATAAATAATCACACCAATCACAAAGATAAATAATCACACCAATCACAAAGATAAATAATCACACCAATCACAAAGATAAATAATCACAACAATCACAAAGATAAATAATCACACCAATCACAAAGATAAATAATCACAACAATCACAAAGATAAATAATCACACCAATCACAAAGATAAATAATCACACCAATCACAAAGATAAATAATCACACCAATCACAAAGATAAATAATCACACCAATCACAAAGATAAATAATCACACCAATCACAAAGATAAATTATCACACCAATCACAAAGATAAATTATCACACCAATCACAAAGATAAATAATCACACCAATCACAAAGATAAATAATCACACCAATCACAAAGATAAATAATCACATCAAAGAGCATTGGAGTGAACTAATGATAATGTTAATGTTTTATGTATGATGAGACATTTTTAATCTGCTTTGAGTAGCCTTATTGAAGCGAAATGGTGTGTATCGGGCAATGACACGGAAGTTGAATATAATTTGTACTAACCTGTTTAATATATGATAAAATAAGAAAGAAAAATATATTCCACAGTAGTTTAGAATATACTCTGGTGTGTTTAAAATAATTCGTTTGTACAATGATACTTATGCTCAGGTATTTAGAAATTTTGAAGAATTTCAACAAATGAATAATAGTATACGTTACAGAACTAAAGCTTCTAAAACACGACGATATTTACCTGTGTGATCATATTTTAGATGTCTAGTTAAATAAATTATTAGAACATAGTTTATGAATAGTAATCTTCGTATGCGTTTATGTTCATATATCATTATATTTTATTTAATGTTCATATACTGAACTCCATTAAAAACGCATCAGTCAGGTTTGTAATTACAAAAAGGATATAAGAAAAAACATTTAATTGTTTTTGCATAACTGAATGTATTTGTTGTAGGCAATGAATATCACAAATATTGTATACAACGGCTATTTTTATTGTGTGTTTTATAGCAACCTCACACGTGAGATATCAATTGGAAATGAAAACTGAAAACTGGCTAGTGCGTGTTTAATGGCATTCACTATATATTTTGTGAATGTGCAAAGGCAGGTAAGTATACTGCAATGAAGTATTATCATTATTATTATTATTATTATTATTATTATTATTATTATTATTATTATTATAGTATTGTTTTGGCATGGAAGAGTGGACTGACTTTGTGAAGAGCACATTAACTGTGCCTTATAACATTTAAAAATCAATGCTTTGACTCCTCTTTGCACCAGCACAGTTGAAATGCACTGGCGAGAGGGATTTGCCTGATGTTTACATGGCTTCGAGTAATTTATTGACACATTTGTTGTAATCTGTTTTAGGTATTAGAACCCACTTGTTGTTATAGCTCTTGAACAGAATTTGTTAAAGTATGTCTTCACATCTATCTTACTGGACTTGGTGTATGAGAGAGATAATCAAAGGAAACAAATCACTAAACCTATATAACGAACACAGCAGCTCTACAGAACAATGAATGCTGACTAAACACGAGTCGTCAAACAGGGAGGCGGAGTCATCCCCCACCTTTATTTTCATATTATTCTTCACAGAAGCCAAAATATGTAGTATTTGAACAACTGACGTTCTTCCTCTTTTTTATGAGGATACCTCGGAACCCATTTAACTGGTTTGGGCCCTTCTGAAGCTAAAATATCCATATCCCAGGCCGTCGCACTGACACTGCCTTCTCCACGATCAAATACACATCGTGGCTCTTTATAGTCCATGGGCCATCCTTGGTTTGGCAACAAATATTTCCAGATATTTCTCAAGTAATGATGTTTTTGTATGTTATTTGAACCTGCACTCCCATAGAGAAGGTTTATGAAATGATCTGCTTCTTAAATATATGAACATCAATTTTTGCTGAACTTCCATGAGCTAACAACATTTTAAGGAAGTCTTGGTGTTGCTTGAGAATGTTCAAAACCTCCAGTTTTCCATTCTGCATAAAAGTACTGTTGGTATCATAGCCAGTAATGGCAAGCACAGCTGGAATTGCTAGTTGGTGTCTTCCCTGCATCCTTAATGATGCTGTGCACATCTATAAGATGCCTCTTGTTGCCAAATTGAGTGTATACAAATGTCCGTATCTGGGATGGTGAACTGGCAGCAATGTACAGATATTGAAGTATAATCTTTGTTTCTGCATCTTCTTGTGCACTTTACAACACCCTCAGACATGGTTTGCGTTTGAAACATGTACTTTGTCTCACAAATAGAACCCTCTTCTCAAGAAGCTGAGGGCAGAGTTTTCTTTTTTTCATTTAAATGGTCTTCCAGTCTCTTAAGACCTTTGTAGGGATTCTTTAGATCAAGTATCCCTTTCACATGAGAAATGTAGTGCCAAACCAAGAATGCTGCTATTATGCTACTGTGGATTAGTTGCAAACCTTCCATCCAGTAGATATTCCCTGAAAATATGCTGTACCAACAGAGCAAATTGGAAGAGAGCAAATTGCCATGGTCTCATATGGTATTAGTCATATCACAAAGTCCAGGGTATTCCTCAACCACATAGAAATGGCTGAGAAATGTCTAAAGAAATACTGAAGCTGAATTGGATGGTTTGTGATCTGATAACAAGAGCTGTTGACATATTGAGGGAGGAACAAGAGCAAAGGCCCAGAGGACAAAATAAGAAATTACAGATATTGTGATCATAATAGACATTATATTTGAGTCAGATGATAAGACTAAAATAGGAAAGAAAGTCAAGTGCTAGATATGCCTGATGACTATATCTGATGTCAATTATATAAACCTAAGCATAAATTAAGCACAATTTAAATACAAATATGTTTTTAAAAATAGTACAAGCTTCTGTGAGATAGATAAATTGTAAATGTTTTAACACACATGCCGAGGAAAGGTACTTATAACTGGTTGGTACTAAGAACAGAGGGACATAAATTTGTGAACATAGTATATAAACTCCATATACTTAACCATATTTGAATAATGAAGCCTCAATATGTTACAGAAAAAAGCCAGGTCAATTTGTTTTTTTTAATAATAAAAGCTTCAGGCAATCCTAAGTATGTGTATACATAGAAATTAATACATTTCTGGCATTGCTTACTAGTAACTTATTTTGAGAAGTATATAATTATTCATACCTCATATTATATTGTTTTGTAATTGTTATTAACATCTACTTAATAGAATAAAAGGAAGGATGTAGAAATAGAAAATTATAAACTTCACATATATCATATTTGGGTGACATAAAATGATTGAGAATTGGGAATGAAAGTTAGATTTTTATAGTGCTAAATATTTGCCTGATGACAATATTCTATGTAGATATCAAATATATACACCAAAGCATAAGTTAAGCATAATATAAATAGAACTGCAATTCGAAAATATTACAAAAAGCAACAAAAAAACCTAGCTGTTGTAAGATGAACTGTTGTGAGACAGATAAATTGTATATGTAATGCAGACTTGCCTAGAATGGTATGTAAATTCACTTTTTATGTTTGTAAGACTTGTGTGTAATATAAAAATATTCAAAATATCCATGTAAATGGTTTATACAGCATGTACTGCACCATATTTAAGTAATGCTACCTTCAGATACTAAATACAATACAATAATAAAAGGATCAGAATGTTTTAGGTACGGTATGTATATATACACATGTACATAGAGAATTACGTATATCGGGAACTGTGTAACTTTTGCTGGTGAGTATACCCCCGGTACTATATCCATACCACATATATTGCATTGCTTTGTGGTTTGTTGTTATGAACATGTAATTTAGCATGAATAGCATTCATAATTCGGTCTTAAACCTGTTCAAAATATGTCTGGATGTTAACTTGAACATTGCCATGCAGTTTTTTCATATACTATGTTTGTAATACTCAGGACATTTCAAATTCACTGACTCACTATGCTTAGTCAGATGCCAAAAATGTATAATTTTTTGGTGGAATACATTCACCAGTAACCCAGCTTTAAAGTAAAAGCAGTGATATAGACCAGAATTATTTTCAAATATTTTTGAAAATTGTGTGGAACATTCACCTTGATCAGAAATTTGTCCTGTTAAAAATAAATAGGGTGCCTACACTCAAACGTGCCCTACAGGCACACCCACCAACAGATTGCCTACAGACAAGCTGATTTGAATATGTCTATGGATAGGCTTCAAAGATATACTCATCTTGAAAAATCCCGGGGGGGGGGGGGTGGTGGGTGGGCAGGGGGGGGGGTATAGTGGGCCCAAAAAAGATAACTTTTCACTTGGCTGCTACCACTACCTCAATATGCTTCCGGTTCATCTGTACATATCCACTGGCTCGCCACTCATTACTTATTAGTAGTTTTTAGAAAATAATTGAACTAATATATAAAATAAAGTAAGAGAGTACAATGAAACATAGGCAGTATTTTATTACATAAATGCCTGAGGTAAATATATATAGAGAACAAATAGGATATGGAGATATAATTCTTTGGTCCAATAGGTACATGTAGTCTGAGTATCACGTTGTGATTTGATTATACACAGTGAAATCAAGAAAGCTAGTCCACAATCCGGCCCTTAAACCCAGGATGGTCTAATACGCGAGAAAAGGTTTAAGCCCAGTGCATCTGTGCTGAATATGTACGTATTTCGTACTTGCAACAAAATAATATGTGCAAATACACCGTATGATTAGCTTTATGGGTGTGTATGTAAATATCTTGTTATGTTTAAACACTTAGATTTATTCCAGTAGTTGTGCGAATGTGCCCAATATCACATCCTTTCGACTATTAAATAAATGATCGAAATATTTTTAAAAGTTTCTTTTGTTTAACGACACCACTAAAGCACATTAATTTATTAATCATAGGCTATTGGATGTCAAACATTTGGTAATTTTGACATATAGTCTTAGAGAGGAAACACGCTATATTTTTTCCATTAATAGCAAAGGATCTTTTATATGCACCATACCACAGGCAGGATAGCACATACCACGGCCTTTGATGTACCAATCATGGTGCACTGGCTGGAAC
Organism: Gigantopelta aegis; assembly: GCF_016097555.1. NCBI lineage: Eukaryota > Metazoa > Mollusca > Gastropoda > Neomphalida > Peltospiridae > Gigantopelta > Gigantopelta aegis. Next base: position 5,505,903 of record NC_054708.1, on the reverse strand, counting down.
GAGATATAGCCCAATGGGCCCACCGACGGGGATCAATCCCAAACCGACCGCGCATCAAGCGAGCGCTTTACCACTGGACTACGTCCCGCTCCGAAGTATTTAAAAATACTGTGACATTCCTTCAAATGATTTTAATACACATATTAAACTAATGATATTGTGTATTCGGTGCGCCTGTGGACATGTTCATTAACGAATGGAATTAGGTAATTGAATCGGGGGCGGAATTTAGCTCAGTCAGTTTAGTGCTCGCCTGAGGTACTTGGCGTCGCAGGATCTAACCACCTCTGTAGGCTGGGGTTTTTTCACGTTTCAACCAGTGCATCACACCTAAATTGTGTTCCCCTTTTAATGATATATGTATTATATTTTAATATAAACTGTATATACTATGAACTGTGTGTGTACGGCTAATAAAGTATATATGGAAAGACCCCTTGCTGTTAATTCAACAAAGTAGCGGGTTTCGTCTGATGACTGCAAGTCAGAATTACCCAATGTTTGACATCCAATAGGCGATGATTAATTAATTAATGTGTTCTAGTTGCGTCGTTAAACGAAAAGAACAAACACACTTTCCATCTCATAAGAACGTGTCAGAATTACCAAATGTTTGACATGCAATAACCGATGATTAATAAATCAATGATAGTGATCTAGTGGTGTTGTTCAGTAAAACAGATTTTAAACTACATCCAATCATGCATTTAGCCGCGCATGACGCCATCCGCTTGATGTAGTATGAATACCTTGAAAATAGAATCAGGGTACACTGAAAATTATAACACTGGATATATACCTGGGTATTACATTGCATCCCTTCCTTAGCCTAAAACCTGTTTTTGCTAGTACAATACATTGAGTAAATACCAGCGTGTCTCATGTTCCTAAATATAGCCATCACGTTAATGTATTTTTACATGGTCAAGTAAGCCAGACCCGGAACATACAGGTTACAGAAGAGCAGTGGTAAATATTGTCGGTAACCCTGGGTGTTTTGAACTGGGTCAGTGATGTGTAGTTTCTCTTATTTCATCAGACTGTAGCTTCTTCTGGTCGCTTGCCAATCCCCGCACACCTAACCACTCATTGACATTTTCGAACAGTGTTCAACATTTTGTTAAAGGTGTTGGGGCCGAATGTACGGAGCCTGTTTTTCTTAAAGCAGCTGTTTAAGAACTGAAAACGAATGTAGTTACACACATATATGACACAAACAGGCCCGTTAAATTTAACAACGTGTGTGTTTGTAAACACCAATGTATACGTACGTACACAGTGGACCACTGATCTATTTTATAGCGTTACAAACTACACAATATTGCATTACAAAATACACATTTTATAAGTCCTTTGCATGTGCGTCGCTTAGACCAGTGGGCGCTGTACCCCCTCACCCACATACACAACTATAAGATACTTCCTCTTAGACCAGTGGGCGCTGTACCCCCTCACCCACATACACAACTATAAGAGAATTCCTCTTAGACCAGTGGGCGCTGTACCCCCTCACCCACATACACAACTATAACAGAATTCCTCTTAGACCAGTGGGCGCTGTACCCCCATCACCCACATACACAACTATAAGAGAATTCCTCTTAGACCAGTGGGCGCTGTACCCCCTACCCCACATACACAACTATAAGATAATTCCTCTTAGACCAGTGGGCGCTGTACCCCCTACCCCGCATACACAACTATAAGATAATTCCTCTTAGACCAGTGGGCGCTATACCCCCTACCCCACATACACAACTATAAGATAATTCCTCTTAGACCAGTGAGCGCTGTACCCCCTACCACGCATACACAACTATAAGATAATTCCTCTTAGACCAGTGGGCGCTGTACCCCCTCACCCACATATACAACTATAAGATAATTCCTCTTAGACCAGTGGGCGCTGTACCCCCTCACCCACATATACAACTATAAGATAATTCCTCTTAGACCAGTGGGCGCTGTACCCCCTCACCCACATACACAACTATAAGATAATTCCTCTTAGATGAAAGGTAAATAATGTATAACTTCCCCGCCATCTTTGAACTCGTTAGACAATGACAAGCAATTATATCGTCATTTGCCAGAACAACTAACAATGTCCAACACCTCTAATAATTTTGTCTTTCTCAATATCAATCTACCTGTGTACAGAGCGTTGCAAACGTGAAACTGATGAGAACTGCTGCAATGTGCATACTATTACAGATGAAGTAGATGCCTAATATGTCATTATGCATTACAATTTACAGTCAGCATGTTCCTTTATTTCATTTGTTTGTCATTAGCATTGCAATATTATAATTATTTGACCTACACGTGTATTAACGAACACAAAAGTTGCATTTGTATGTAGATTAGGAGAAAAAGTATTTGCCAAATGATTACCTTGGTGGTCATTTTGAATTTCCACATGGCTGCCATTTTGACTATAAATCTAAAGAAAAGTTTCACTGACCACTGCAATATACATCTAGACAACACAATTGTGCTTCTCCATTAAGATATAAGACAAATGTATTAAAATGGCGGCCATATTGAATTTCAAGATTGTTTTCATGATTCATTGACTATATAAATGAAAACCATCCAATGCATGGAATACAAAAATGTACATGGACAAAAAATTATGCTTCCACGTTAACCGGGAGTTGAGATATTTGAAAACAGAATATATTAAAGTGGTAGCCATTTTGAATTTCAAGATGGCTGCCAAGATCAGACAACAATATTGCTTTTTACAAAATAATCATCTGAAGCTCATAGATGTAAACTGACACCAAAATTATTTTTCTGTGTTTAATGGGAGTAAAGATAGAAAAAAAAAATGGAATGACGTCCGTTTTGAATTTCAAGATGGTTGCCATGTGAGATGAATAATATTTTTTTAATTTTAATTCACTAGCATAATATGTTTAAATAGACCCCCAAATATGTTTCTATGTTAAATGGGAGTGGAGATATATAAAGAAATTATATGAAAATGACGGCTATTTTGAATTTCAAGATGGCTGACATGATAGTGGTCAGAAAAAAATGCTACCAATGGATTTCTGGTTCAAGTAGATCATGGGAACATATAACCAAAATTTTATTAACTTGAGCAAAAAAAAATGCAACCTTCAAAAAATGAACATAACTCTTTAGACTAATTCCATCATATTTCCACTACACATTTTTTCTTTTCTAGTTTGTTTGAGAGTATCGCATTCCATCAAAATGCGAGGCACCATCACAGCACACCTATATAATAGAGCTCACAATGAGGTGGATGATCATTCTTTCCAGGAAGCAGCTAAATCACCATTATGCTAGGTCGCCGATTGCTGATCAGTGTTTACAATTATTGAGTATCATGTGTGATGAGATGGTTTTCCAATACAGACAGGAAACTTGCATTAGATTACCTTTTCCAAGCATACAAAGTCTGCTGCATGGGTAACATGCGGCCATGTGATGAATTTCTTCGGTGCTAACCAGAGGAGTTTATCATACTATGATGTGTCTAGTCATTTTAACCAGTGCCCCACGGGCGGTAGATCAAGGTCTATGCTGTATGGTGTTCTGTCGGTGGGAGAAAGCGCATGGTGACTTCTAGGTGCTGTTCGTTGGGACTGGTCTCAACCACCACAACTGCCGTGCTTAATACATACTAAATGACTAATTTAACAGTGTACTGAGGTATTCGTAAAATAAAAACAACAACAAAATAAACAGGTTTAGACAGCCATGGAACAAATACAAACTATAACCTATGTACACAAGTTTATTTTAAGAAATACTGGTATTAAGAATATTATGAGTAAGTTAAAGTTAACAAAGTATCCATTAATGCTATGACCGTGAGATATTTTGTCAACTAATAGTTCCAGAACCCTGTATTTTTATAGTATACATTATTTTGAGATACACAATGTACTTCCTGAATCGTGTATCTGTTTTCTATTGGTCCTTTGTAATCAAAAGCGGTGCGCTTACCACACCTAGCACGGATCCTTGCTAATTTACTTCCTGGTTTGTGCAGCCCAGAGTCATTTGACTGTGTACATTAGACCAAGATGGGCACGAACGTTGTGACGCTTCTTTTTCTGGCTACGTTTGTCATCGTGTGCTATGGATGGTCGGGGTAAGTTGTGCTTTATTGACACTCCACAGTTTAAAGTATCATCTGTAAGTTCAAGTCGTTGGCTTGAGTAAACGCTATAGACATCTCTGTCTGGACATATTCTGGTGGACTACCAAAACGTTTTTTTCAGGAGAACAGGTGTGCCTTCTAATTAATTAATTGATTGATTGATTGTAAATACGAGCATTTTTCTTGTGCGTAATATATACTTAAAATATTAAGTAAGTCCAACATAAATTAACAGGAGAAGAGGTAATATTTTATTAAATACACTTTCGAAATCGTTCACTCGACATCATTATTGCTATTCTAACTTGTTTTGTGTTTACCTTATTTTGGTTTTGTTTGTTTTGTGGTTTTCTGTTTCGTTGTTGTTTTATAATTATTTTTTTTTACTGATTAATTTTATATTTTTGTATTTATTTTAATTTTGTTTGAGGGATGTATGTTGGGTTTTTTTTTCTTGATACATTTTAGTTGGAAATATTTTATAACTTTTGATATAAAGTCATTCATAGTAAGTTGTATTTATATTATCCAATTAATAATCACAAGACATCAGGTGTTCAATCGGGTTCAAATCAGGGCTGAGAGCCGGCCACGGCATGGTTCTGATGTTGTGCTGACGCAGGAAGTCCATGGTGATCCTGGCCGTGTGGGGGCGAGCATTATCCTGCTGGAACACGTGGTTATGGTGACGCGTGAAGAAGGGCACTATGTGAGGTGTTAGAATCTGGTCAACGTAGCGCTGCGCTGTGATGCCATTCCCTCTGCCTGCACCAACATTTTGGAACAAATGGGGCCCAATTCTCTGATTCAGGCCTATAGCACCCCAAACCATGATGCTTTGGCCACCCCACGGGTCTCTCTCCAGGAGACATGCGTCTCTGTAGCGTTCACCCCTCCTACGCCACACCCTCACTCTGCCATCCGAGTTTGAAACGCAGTACCGGCTCTCGTCAGAGAAGACTATCAACCTCCATTGTTGATGCCGCCAATGTTGGTGCTGTGTAGCCCACTGTAGTCGTGTCTGACGGTGGCGGGCGGTGAGGACAGGTCCTCGAGCGGGACGTCGGCAAAACAGGTTGTTGGCGGCCAGTCGACGTCGTACCGTGTCGTCACTGATGGGTCGCTGTCCAGTGCCAATGGTCGCGCGAGCTGTCATGCTGGCCGTTCTGAAGCGATCATGGAGGTGTTGCCGGTTGATGTAGCGGTCCTGCCTGGGCGTGGTCACCCGGGGGCGCCCGCTGCGGTGACTGTCTGCAGTGCTGTTGGTGTTGATGTACCGCTGCTGTAGACGATGGATGGTGCTGACATGGACATTGTAAGCGTTAGCAACAACCAGGGCACGCTGCCCGGCTTGCAATCGGCCGATAGCTTGTTCTCTCTGCGCTGCTGACAATCGGGTCATACCTGATGCGTGCAAATTACGAATGCCAGGAACGCGGTTCAAGTTGGTTTTTATACCCATAACCTCCACGAGATGCACGTGCATTTCGGTTTTCATGACAATTGTTTGCGACTGCTACCCACGGCCTTCGAGACAGGTGCGTTTTGGCGTGTCGTTTCATGGAAAGTTGAAAGGGTACCTGCAATTTGGGTCTCAGTCATAAACCAGCATGTCTTGTAATATTGACAGTTACATCCCCGAAATAAATTGTTATAACTTGCCATATAGAAATGACATTTAAAAATCTCGCGTTTCTTTTGCGGTTCAGTATATATATTGTTCTCCACAGTAGTAATACAATAAGTGTCTTTTTATTCTTTTTTATCGTTTTTTAATCACACAATTTATTCAATAAATGACGATAATGGATAATGTTGTAGGTCTATATAAATGCCTATATGCCTAAACCGTCCTAGACAGACAAGACATAGAGGGATGTAAGACCAATCGCTGACTTGTCTCTCACTAAACCCAGTCCTAGATAGCTGAAGTTCATGTATGTGCTCGGATCAATGGGATTGAACCTGCAATGAACTATCCTAAATTTGCTGCCATTGTGAGATATTTCCAAAAAAAAGATCCTTTTTAATGATTTAAATTACATACTAAATTACTTCTGTTTTTTAAGAATTTTAGTGTATGTATATATCCGTTGTGCTTCTGGTCCACCTACTGTTTGTAGTAGGTCAAACTTCATTTACTTCCTCATAGTTCGTACGTACACCAGTATTGGGAGATGGCATCCAGTTTGGACTACTATACAAACATTAGGTGGACCAAAACACATTAGATGTAGAGCCATTCTAAACACGAAAATGTATTTAATATGTTATTGTAGTCGTTGAAAATACTGAATTTATTGGAAACATGTTACAATGGCAACCAACTCAAGATAATATCTTTAAATTAATGTATGAATCGAAAACTAAGATTAAAATGTTCATTGCTTGCAGTAGAATATAATTATAATATTTTTGTTATGTATTTTGTGTTGTTTTTTACTGTGTGCCTTTTCTCAATAATATAACTTATAGGACAAAGTAGGATATAAGTAAACTGTGTTTATTTGTAAAAGAATCATGTTCGCAGTGTTTGGAGTGGAATATTTTTGTTATGTATTTTTGTGTTTTTGCTTTTATTTGTCTGCTTCTCCCCCCCCCCCCCCCCCCCAAATAATACATACATTTTTAGACAAAGTAAGATATATAAGTACACTTTGTTTATATATAACTGAAACATGTTCGCAGTGATATCAATCCAAAAGCATTCTCGTAACGATCACAGTACAAACATGCGGCCCAGTTCTTTTCCATCAAGTGTATTTAGTTGTAATGCGATATTTGAAAACCAGTCAACCCACACACACACAATGGCTGTTTTTGCTTTTATTTGTCTGCTCCCCCTCCACCCCCCCCCCCCAATAATACATACATTTTTAGACAAAGTAAGATATATAAGTACACTTTGTTTATATATAACTGAAACATGTTCGCAGTGATATCAATCCAAAAGCATTCTCGTAACGATCACAGTAGAAAGACGCGGCCCACGTCTTTTCCATCAAGTGTATTTAGTTGTAGTGCGATATTTGAAAACCAGTCAACCCCCCCCCCCCCACACACACACACACACACACAATGGCTGGTATTGTATTCCAAACACGGGTATTAAATTCGCCTAAAACACTTTAGCTCGACTTAAGTTAGTTCAGAGAATCGCGATTTATTTAAAACATAACTGTTCACACAACAGTTAACGTGATTTCCAATTTATATATGTGTGTATTGGGACATGTGTACATCTTATATTTTATCATATATTTTCTAGAATATACAATGTAATCAAAGTATGATATTTATCAGATCACATACTTTTAGAATTTGATAACTCTGCAAATTAGATGCAAATAAATCAAGGTCACGGCACTACATTTATTGATCTTTAAGCTAACGATTTACGGTGACACCCCATAATTGACGTGTGCATTCATAGTCATCAAATAAAAACATTTCAATAACAACTTTACACTGAAAGCTATTCTGCGTTAAGACCCCCCCCCCCCAAAAAAAAAAAAACAAACAAAAACAAAAAAACGTTAAGCAATAGTTTATTTTGATGTAAGAACATCCAAAATGAAGTCATTCAAGTTTGGCGTCATTTCCATTGAAATGGACACCGAGTCACATATTCTTACGTCATATAAATATCTAGAAATGGCGGACTCGAATTAACGTTGCGTGTATAGTTTAAAAAACACGTTGTATTAAGCTTGACATTATATGATAAAGCGATTATTACCCTCGTGTGTTTTGGTTTCGTCAATATCATATTTTAAGAATAAAAATAATGTATTATGCTCGCAGAAGCTCGCATAATAAAAAGTTTATTCCTAATTTATGATTTTGACGATACCAAAAAACACTGGTAATAACCTCCATATATTATATTATATATTATATCGTATATAGAGAATACTACACAACTTAAGTTAATACAATTTTTATGAACCAGTACGTTATAAAATGGTATCTAGCGAGCGACAGCGAGTACATGTACTTCAAGTAAATATATATGAGTAGCAGTCATATACAAGATATTGATTAAAGGGACATTCCTGAGTTTGCTACATTGTAAGATGTTTCCGACTAATAAAATAATTCTACGATTAAACTTGCATATTAAATATATGTTCTTGTTTAGAATATGAGTGGATGTATATTCAATGTGTTTCTGGTCGTCTTAATATTTGTAAAAAGCCCAAACTGGATTTTGTCTTCAAATAATTTCGTTCGTAATAAAAAATTATATTTTAGGAAATAAGATGAAATTTAACCTAGTACAAATATTAGAACGATCAGAAACACGTTTAATATACAGCCACTAATATTTTATGCAGAAAGATATATTTGATATGTAATTGCAATCGTTAAAAAGTCTCGGTTAGTCGATAACATCTTAAAAATTGCAGCAAACTCAGGAATTCCCTTTAAAACAAATAATAGTATCTTGTATTATGTGTCTGTTGTTATCTTTCGTTCTGGTCGAGTAAGAATTCGTCAGAATTAGCAAGCAATAATTGAAGTGTAGCTTTCACTTTGTCCTTGTGTAGCTAGACAACATATTTATTAACATGAACAATGAGCAGTATTTTACTGGATAAAAAAATCTAAACAAATCAACAGCACTAGGTTTTACTTCTTCCCACAAACATTTCAAGTCAAACAAGCCAACACGGTTTAATATGAACAAAAAGTCATTTCGTACCGCAATGCCTGGTCGTTTATTTCGTACCATGCTCAATTCGTACCATTGCAAAATGTTGTTTTGTATCTTTAGTCAATTTGTACCATTGTGAAAAGTGATTTCGTACCATGGTCATTTCTTACCACAGTCATTTCCCATATTTTCCTATTGTTATATTTACTGAAAAAGCTATACAAAAAATAGCAACAGGTCTCAGCAGACCTGTGGGTCGGAAGGCTACTTTTGGAGGATGTTGATACCCACCCCACGTAACTCTTTTAATTATATGAACATACCACATGCGCATTAATTTGAAACAGTTGACTATGTTACGAAACAATCGGGTACTATTTAGTTGGATCTTAAAAATAAAACTATTTTAAAAGCCCACATAAAAACAAACTAAACCACCACCAATAACAACAACATTAATTTCGTGCAAAACGGCTATGGTACGAAATGACTTGGTATTATGACTGTGGTAAAACGACTATGGTACGAAATGACTTGGTATTATAAGACTATGGCAAAAAGACTATGGTACGAAATGACTTGGTATTATAACTATTTAGTACCATGGCAATATTAAATTGTTAGTGAAGTCCACGAATAAAAGAAATGAGTTGTACATGGCATTGTTTGCATCTTTGGAGATTTGCAAGGTAATATTATTTCATAAATGACACTACAAAATCTCATATCACGTCATGACTTTATATGATAGTACGAAAAGACTATGGCACGAAATAACCTTTTACATTGGTACGAAAAGACCAGGGTACGAAATGACGATGGTACGATCGACCAAATTAGGTACGAAATTACCATGCTACGAAATGATTAGCAACCGTGTGGACTTAATATGTTTCCTATTTTCAAATCACTTTGTAATGTTCAATATTTATTTGTAACTGGTAACTGATTAATAATTTTAGTCATGTAACAATTAATACATCGTTTAGCATGTTTGTACAAACATAATATAGTTTTGTAGATTTAATATCACACAAATTACTTTTATATTATGAGAGAAAAACACACCAACCCCCCCCCCCCCCCCCCCCCCAAACAAACAAATAAAAGTCTGAAACAAAAATTAAACTTTCTCTTTTCGTTTGGAGTTTGCTCGTTGGTATGCCAAGCGTACCTATTCGTATGGCGAACGTGTCTATTCGTCTAACTAGCGTGCCTATTCGTGTGGCGTGCGTGCCTATTCGTATAACGAGCGTGCCTATTCGTATAACGAGCGTGTCTATTCGTCTAACTAGCGTACCTATTCGTATGGCGAACGTGTCTATTCGTCTAACTAGCGTGCCTATTCGTGTGGCGTGCGTGCCTATTCGTATAACGAGTGTGCCTATTCGTATGGCGAACGTGTCTATTCGTCTAACTAGCGTACCTATTCGTATGGCGAACGTGTCTATTCGTCTAACTAGCGTGCCTATTCGTGTGGCTTGCGTGCCTATTCGTATAACGAGCGTGCCTATTCGTATAACGAGCGTGTCTATTCGTATAACGAGCGTGTCTATTCGTGTGGCGAGCGTGCCTATTCGTATAACGAGCGTGCCTATTCGTGTGGCGAGCGTGCCTATTCGTATAACGAGCGTGTCTATTCGTATAACGAGGGTGCCTATTCGTGTGTCGAGCGTGCCTATTCGTATAACGAGCGTGTCTATTCGTATGACGAGCGTCCCTATTCGTGTAATAAGCGTGTCTATTCGTATGACGAGCGTGCCTATTCGTATAACGAGCGTGCCTATTCGTGTGACGAGCGTGCCTATTCGTATGACGAGCGTGCCTACTATAGACATCGTTCCTAGTTTTAAAACAAGTTCTATAAGCATCTGTGCTTTCAAATATGTGTTTCGCGTTGTGCTATGTTGGTTGCTGACCACGGCTCTGACCATAGCATCTGTGTTAATGCTTTCAAATATGTGTTTCGCGTTGTGCTATGTTGGTTGCTGACCACGGCTCTGTACACTGTTTCCATGGTCTCACCAAAGCGTTTGTGTTTGTCTTTTTGAAGATTGTTTTTTTCTTTTCAAATATTTTATTTGTGGTATGCTGTGTTGATCATTTACAGCTGTTTACTTTCGAATCTTTTTTATTGGGGGGGGGGGGGGGGGGGGGGGAGGGGGGATGATACTTCAGTTTACTATTGGATAAGTCGATACATAACTTTCTATTGTATACAAATAAACACTTCAGATGTTCTGCAATAGAGAAAGTGAAGAGTTTGAACGTTTTATTATTATTATTATGATTATTATTACTTGATAATTGCGGTAACAAAAAATCCTAGGTTATCTTTGTTTAACCAATCTTATAAACAAAGACACTGTTAATCATAGATATATGATTTTTATCATTATTATTGTTATTGTTATAATTTATGTTTTTAAATTGCGATGCTTTGCATGTTGTTGGTTTGATCTTTTTAGACACGTCTGTTATCGCAGGGTGTGTTATTACGCCCGTGTACGAAGATGTGCTTATCAAACATGGTCTGCGTAAGTAATTTTCTTACTTTTGCCTTTGAAACCAAGGTTGTAAATACATATCTTTCACTTTGTTAAAAAGCCAACCCAGACAAAATCAAATTCATATAACCGACATCTTGGGTTATTAAATTGTAGATGTCCATTTAGCCTTATCACTGTTCAGTATAAAATTACTTTGTGGGGTTTATCGATGTCACTTATCTGAAATGAACTTTATTTACACTCAGGCCGTAGTCTACATAAAACAATTAATACATTGTGCAAAATGTTGAAAGTACAATAACATACATAAATACAAAAACACACAGAAAATCAGCCAGAGGTTTTGAAAGTATCATAACTAAGTTACAAAATATAGAACATTTTCAAGGACACGAGCTTTTTTAAGTTAACTAATTTATAAAATTTATACATATTTGGTTTTGTGTGGCAGAAAACAGGTAAATAACGATTTCTCTCATTCTTAAAAACATACATGTAAATATATAATGAAACATCTTCAATGTCGTAATTTTTGCATAATTGACATATTCGATTGTTTAGTGATACATTTTTCCATATGCCCGTTTCAATAGGAAGAATATGATTTGAAAATCTGAATCGTAATGATGATCACCTTAGTCTAGTATTTTATAAACAGGCACCAATGAACATTTGAACAAATCATGAATAAACCATATATTTCTGAACCATAAAATGAAATAAGTAAAAATCCTATCCCCGAAAAACACTCGGAAATGATAATTTCAAAACAAGGTAAACAAAATTGGATTGCTAGTACATCCTCAACGTACGTCACAGCTTGTTACAGACAACATTCGGCAAATTTAAAAGGATATCAAACGAGCTTCAATTTTGTACAATGTTTATGTCCCGAGTCAAATAATTTTCAGTTATCACGAGCTTTAGCGAGTGACAAGGAAAATTATTCCACGAGGGACATTTAAAATCCTATTTATTACCCATAATCGATCTTAATTTATATCACAACTCGTTTGGTTGACATTCCTGTAAGGTTGTAGTGCGCCAATTGATGACGTCACGAAGTGTTACGTCCCACTTGGCATTCTAGTGGGATGTATCACTTTGATATGTACCAAGTATTTTTAACCATATGGGTGATAATGAACATTATATAACGCAAGTTTTAACAGTTTTGTATTACAATACTTTATTAAGGATAAAGATATATTTATGTATTTTTCTCCACAGTTGTTGCTATTATCGCTATTATTGGGTGGAACGCTATAAATACGTCCCGTATTGTTGTAGCGGTTGGAAAAGCACGTGGTCAAATTCACAAAACTGTAATACAGGTAAAGTGCGTTTATATTCATTTACGAGGTGATGAATGTTTCGATTATAACTTGGCAGTTATTATAAATATCATAAATACAGCAAGCATTACAAATGTTAGGACACTTATTGTTTTACTAATCTTACTATTAGTAGCACCATATTAATTGAATCTCAGCATATCGCAGTCCAAAATGCTTATAACTTTAAAAATAATAATACATGCTGCCATTCCTGCATTTTATCTAGCCAGTACATTTATGCAATTTGATTTGAACTGGTATTAGTGTATCATGTACTGTTGTCTTTGAAACGTGCAGTGTGCCACAATAATGATCTCAATATCGTTTATCCTAATTAGGATATGTATCCTGTTTATATCCAAAACATGCAATGCTAGAATCGCATTTTGTACTTTTATCTTTAAGGGCGAGCATTTACAAATATGCTGTAATATATAGTTAAATTTTACATACATGCGGATATTGTTTATGGATCTTGTTTTGGTGGAATGCACCATATTTACTGAAAACAGCATGCCTACACTCTCCCATAGACTGTCACAACCAATTATGTCAGGTGGACGACTTTATTACTATTTGCTCTTCTTAACAAACATGACAAACAAATCAGCTTAAATTATATAAATATATTGACTACAAAAAGTTTGCTTTGGATCATGAATTCCTGTTTCTCTAACATTAGTGTGTTCGACATTAATCACCATATCATACCTATGTTTAAGAGTTACATGTTTAGTGAATGGGAAAAATATCAAGAAACCCTCCATTGAGAGAAATGAAAAATCAGCTACAAGGCATAGGACCAGTGCATCTCTAAAACCTTTATTTTCGGTGATCATATGTAAAGGTCATTACACCTAATGAACTGCAAACTACGACTGATGAACAACGATGTCAACATCGTGTGTCAGAACCACTTGCAACAATAACAGCCTGGCATCGTTGCCTTACGTTCCTACGTCTTTGAACATGATCTAGTGTAAGATCTTTCCAATCCTCCAAAAATGCAGCTCCTGTGGCTGGACCTGGCGGTGTGAAATGGCTACCTGTAGCATGTGCTGCACATGTTCAAATGTCCGGAGACCGAACTGGCCACTTCATTCGCACTGTGGTTTCCTGTTGAAGATAGTCATTAACAACCCTAAGCTGGTATGGGCACGCATTAACGCACCTGTGTAGGGCGGGACGTGGGGATGCAGTATGTCATATCTGTAATGGAAAAGTGTCATGAAGACTGGTTTTTCCAACCCAACTGATCCTTCGCCAGACTATTGCCCACCCACCTCAATAGCGGTCATCTTCATCAAAGTAGGCATCATTGTATGGTTTACCAACCATTATGCACACTCTGGAACAACGATCAGTAAAGTCTAGGCAAAACCTGAAAGATCTAACTTCTTCAGTGGTCAAACATATATGTGATCCTTAGCAAACCGAGTAGCATATTTATAAAGAAACAAACTCTGTCTGACAAACCTTCGAGATCTCTAAAATTACAAAATACTTTCCCTTTTTGAAATATATACACTACACATATTTAAGACAAATGTCATTGTCTTTCGTGATCAAAGTCAATAGTTAATTATCTGGCGTGTTCCTATCTTACATAATACAAACATAGAAGGTGGTACAATGTTGACTAACAGTACTCACCCAGCTGTCCACACCAGTTCCTACATCTCAGTGCCATGTTACCACAAACATAACCATCACGTACATAGTCTGTGCAACTGTCTGGATATCACGACCCGCACTGGTTTTGGCAAAGCAGCCAACGATGGAATATTCCAAGCACGAACTGCACGTGTAGTCCTAACTACAAATCTAAAGAGCAAGGTATTATACTGTGCAGAAAAATAACGCAACTCTATGAGTAAAACATACATATATACAAACAAATCGACTTGTGACAGATCATATAAGGAATGAAAGAAAGCCAATTTGAAATCCTTCAGAATGTATCTCAGATCATCAGCGATTACAATGTCTCACAGGGGGAATAGCTCCACCGCCCATAATAGCATTACGGATTTTTTTTATCTGTGCTAATCAAAATAGTCCATTTAATTGTAAAGGGAACTACCAAATTGACGTGTAACTATATCAATTCACCAATTACATTCTGACGCAAACGGACAATTTTTATTTATTTATTTATTTATTATTATTATTATTATTATTATTATTATTATTAGAGAAGATGATGTTCCATTCAGTTATTATTGAAGGTGGAAAATATCCATATAGTAATGGATGTGAAATATTAAAGATATAGTCCCCTTACTGTTTTTATAATTCAATATTCAGCAGGGTTGTTTTGTTTGTTCGTTTCTTGTTGTTGTTTTTGTTGTTGTTGTTTTTTTGTTGTTTTTTTGTATGTTGTTTTTTGGGGGGTGGGGGGTGGGTTGTCACCCTATATTTTTAAACAAAAAAATGTAAGTAAATTATAATTTTAATAATAATAACTAAAAAATATTTTATTTGCCAAACACTTTTTAAATGACTACAAATTCAGGATAGTCCCTTTAAATTATTTGTATTATTGTTTCAGCGATATGTAATCCATCGTGTAAAAACAACGGACACTGTGACAGACCTGGTCACTGTGATTGTGCTTCTGGTTTTGACGGATACAGATGTGATGGACGTAAGTACAACACGAACAGTGGAAAGGATGTATCGTCCTGGACAGTGGCAGCTCTACAAATATAGCATATGATAGTGTTTTATTGGGGCAGTCACGACCTTCTCAAAACATCCCTTTGACTACTTTGTACCGAGATTCGATTTAGGCTTTGTTGTTCAGATTTAGACACAATGTAAACAAAATCATAAGCATATAATATGTTATACATTACAGGTCTGTAAGAATAATGATATATACACTTTGACGTGTCATTTAATGTTAGTTTTGGTTTGGTTTCATATGAGTAAGAAAATCAGACATAAAGATCCTTAAAAATAGACTAGAACTTCTCAGACGCACGTGTGTGTTTACTAATATGAAAACTGTTTTTTTTTTTTGTACTACAAACACCAGGATGACCAGAAGCACTTCGGTTCTTCGGAAATGGATAATCTAAAGAATAAAATATAAGTAGTGTTTGTTTGATTTCAGTGATCATGAAAAGCTGTAATAAAAACAAACTGAATAAAAACTATGCCTTAGTGTTTAAAACATGGAGACTGTCCCTTTAAGAGTCATGCTCTTGTAAATAATGTACAAGTATTTTATTTCAGGGACATGTTCACACCTGACAGCGTGTTACCCAGGTATGTGTCAACGAAACTCGGACAGGACATCCACCACGTGTACCTGTGAGAATGGATTTGGAGGTCCTAACTGTATCAACAGTGAGTAGTATCACACATATTCCATTTAAATAATTTTGCGTTTTAATAAGGAAAACCTTTCAATTCTTAGCATGAAAGTCAAGATACTAGAACGAATTTTCCATCAATAAACGTTGACTTGGCCGAATATCCATAGAGGTACGGGATCCTATTTTTGTAGATTGAGGGTGTGTGTGTGTGTGTGTGTGTGGAGGGGGGGGGGGGGGGGGGGGGGGTAGGCCGAGTTTTGCCTAAAGTAAACAAAAGTGCCCGAATCTGGATTACAAAATGTATTCATATTAGTAGTACTGCCATACAGCTATATAGGTTTGCAAATGAACGCTTATGCGAATATCGAATGACAAGATAACATCAGTGTTATGTACCGCAATGCCGTTTGGTTGTAATGTCAAAGTGAAAGGCGCCAGCAACCTTTCAAGCATTGGACTTTAAGTACACATGTGTCGAGTCTGTTTCTGAGATAATCAAAGCGCGTAGTAATAATTATAACTACAAGAACATGGGGGAAAAACGTCTACTGACTTAAAGTAATTGGTGCCTTTCCTTTTTCAAATGCCTTGTACACCACTTACACGCTAAATACGTAATACTAAACATATTTGATTAGCGTGAAATCGTCTTTCCAAGGTAAAAACATTCAAGAGGCATATGTCAATGGTTTTTATTATATCTATGTTTAAAACATCATCATCTCTTTCATTATCATCATCATCATCATCATGACCATAATTATTATTATTATTATTTTTTTTTTTTTTTTTTTTTTTTTTTTTTTTTTTCATCATCATCTTCATTATTATTATTTTTACAGTGGGGTCTACCTTAGCGCCTGCTATCAACGCCATCAAGGCACGGATGTCATTCTGGATGAGAGGCATAGACAATACAATGGAAAAGTACGCCCTCTTCGTGGATTCAACCATGAAACCAGACACTGATTTCATATGGACCAATCGGGTTATGTTCAACTGGATCAACGTGACAGCTGTCAGTCAGTATGTGGGAGAAGATCCCCCACCTAAACCCGACTGGATAAAAAAAGCTGAATTCGGCATAACTGAAGCAGAAGCGAATATTTTTCTGATTAAAGAGTCCTTTCTAGGTAATTTTGGTAATTTTTTATAGACGTACACGTCCTCGATCTTCTTTGTGCTCATTTACACAAGAAATGTCTTTAGATAAATAATTAAAAAAAATAATGTGGTTTAGGTGTATACATGTAAACAGATTTGTTGGACAAACGTTTAAATAGGTGGCGCGGTACATTTATAACAGAACACATTGGGCTATTTATGGTGGGATGTGGGTGTGTTCTCATGATGCATTTTTAATTCTGAATATATAAGATGAAATCGGTGACATTTAAAATCCTCATTTCTATTATTTTAAAACAAAGGTGCACAAAAGTGGTTGTCATCGTATACATGGGCCTGTTGTACCATTTGTACTCACGGTTACCGACAAATGATTACCGTATGCCCCTTTCTTAAAATATGATTTTTTTAATATTTAAAATAAAGGTGAGTAAAAGCGATGGTAAATCGGAGCCTTGTGTATGAATATTTTACGAACCTGTTATCACGTTCACGGCATTTGTGAATTGATTATCAGTATGTCATGTCATTCAACGTGTTTTCAGACCCTAACAAGAAATACGTCAGCAAGAATGAAACTCTGAAGTGTAACCAGACTTTTACATCGTTGGATATTGGTCCGCGATCACCTGCCGCGGATGTAGTAAACTGCAGTATCAGTCTTCCAAACTTCGACAGGCAGCTGGAAAATGGCGACAGGTAACTGTGTATTCTTCTTGTTTTTCATTTTAAGGATAATTGTAACCTGGGACCCCTCTGTCTATAAAACCCCCACAAAACAAAACAAAAAACAAACAAACAAAAAAACAAACAACAAACAACAACAACAATAACTCACCAAAAAACAACGACCATAAAACAAACAAACCAACAACTGTATGCTGTCATCGTTAATGTGTTTCCGTCTAGCAACACCTCTTAAAGACTACAAGTATAGATTAAATAAATATTCTTGTTTAACATATCAGTGCTCTGACCATCATATATATATATATATATATATATATATATATATATATATATATATATATATATGTGTGTGTGTGTGTGTGTATGTGTGTGTGTGTGTGTATATATATATGTATGTATATATGAATGAATGTCTGTCTCTGTCTGTCTGTCTCTCTCTCTCTCTCTCTCTCTCTCTCTCTCTCTCTCTCTCTCTCTCTCTCTCTGTGTGTGTGTGTGTGTGTGTGTGTGTGTGTGTGTGTGTGTGTGTGTGTGTGTTTGTAGTTGTACTGGGGCTTTCCTGTGCAAATAATTAACATGGTCATTAATAAAGCTTATAATCAAGACAGACAGCCCAGATAGCTGACGTGCTTGAATCTTAATTGAATATAAGTACGAACATAAGTTGAAATGAAACTGAACAAATAGTCCACCAACAAAAATATTGACCCAGTAAATATAATATGTAACCCACTGTTAAAAGCGTAACGTCACACGTATCGATTTTTAGCAATAATGTTTTGCCTTCTGGATATGTGACATGGACATATGACTACTTTCTATGCCTATCCACATTTCTTGGGTTCACCACATTTTACGCTGAGTGACAACACATTACAATGTTGATATTATTGAATTAATTATGGGATTAATAAACACTAAAAAATCGAAATATTAAGAGTGATAATGCTCGAAATAAAAATTAATTAACATTAATGGTTAGAAAACTATTTTATCTAGTTGAAATTGCCACTTTTCAGACTGACCGTGACATTCAGAACCAAGAGTGGGGGATTCCGTGAAGTTGTAGATGCTGAACGACCTTATGTACCATGGCGGACACATGAGTTTACAGAATCCCCGTGGACCGAGAAGGCGGTCGAGTTCCGCTTTGATACGGCCAAACCAGAACACTGCAAACTACAAAATCTTCCCTGTGCAGATGACATATTTAGCGTGGATAATGATATCCACGTGACACATGTAAGTGCTATTCTCATCTGTCACAATGGGCAGTTTAGACATTATATTTTGGGCTTGAGAGAAAGGGTTCATATGCCGAAGGCTTAATAAGACTATTCCGATAATATATATGCAGGCCACTCAAGGAACAGATGTTTGTTATATGCAGGTAAATGAAAACTCATATGAAAATATGAGAGAGAGAGTAGCAAATATTTTACTATGTAAACATGTTATTCAAAGCATAACTTGAACATATTTCGTTGAAAGTCACTATATTATTCATCTTTTGAAAAGTAATTTATCTTTGATTGCTTTCCACTGCATTGTGTTATCTATTACATCAGTCGACGAGACCACGTTCCAGGTCAGAAAACATTAGATATTAACAGAAGGGTCAGGTTGCCAATGTGTGATGGCTGAACAAGTATCATGGTAGATTGTCGCAACTGTTGTCTGACAATCACACTCCTTGAAATACACTAACTATCAGTTGGATCTACATGCACATTCGCTGCAAGCCTTACTGCAACCAATAGCAAAGCTCCTTGCAAATTAAATGACCAACAAAACCATAGAGATGCAAATACGATTAATGATGCTCTGGGGTATATGTACCTGTTTTGTTTCAATTTAAGTAAAACAATGACATTGTATTATGACTAGGAGAGGCCAATACATGGACATATCTTGTGACCGTTAAGGCAAGTTGAACTGTCAAATTTTGGACAAAAGGTAGTGGTCGCCACTTGTGGCTGTTATATACAGGTTTACAAAATAAAGAAGGAAATACATTGGGCAGGAATTATGGTGGCCGTTATATACAGGTGGCCGTTATATACAGATGGCTGTTATATACAGGTGGTCGTTAGACCAGTCTCAATTATAATTATATATATATAATATATATATATATATATATATATATATATATATATATATATATATATATATATATATATATTTATCTTGCAGACTCCTATTGTTTTGATCTGGAATGGCTGGACTGACTCTCTGTCTGGAATGTTCCGCTACGCATGGGAAGTTTTCAAATTGGTGCCAGACATTAGCGGTAAACTGCACGAGCAACATCCACTAAAACCTTTGAAGATAGAGGAAGTGATGCACGCAAACCTTAGTAGCGTGACGCCGTCTTACCAACCGACAGGAGTTGGGATGTATTCTTTCATTCTAGAAGCTTCTGATATGGCAAACAATTCTGTCTTTATCAGACGCTTATGTCTGTATGACCCATCATCTGAAATCACACTCGATTCTGAGGCGATGAAGATAGCTTCAGGTACAGGATTAGGTAAAGATGTCTGGACTTCTGATATAAGCAGTTCACTGGTCGTTAGCTGGGAGAATCATTTCGTTAACAAGATTCACGAAGACAACAAACTTCTTAACCCTGTGAAAGAGTATCCACAGCAATTGGAAGATGGTTTGAAGACAATTACGAATGATGACAACAACGGTACAAGGACATTGAGAGCCATCGATAACAGCCGTGGCATTGTAAAGTTCGAGATTGTCCACGCAAAGGACAGCGGTGGCGGACACAATCAACAGGAGCCGACGACTGGATGGACAATATTAAGTCCTTCAACTCTGAGCACAACTGTTACTCCGAACAATCCAAGCAAAGGGGATACTGTCACTATCTGGGTTCGTGCTACAGACATCACAGGTCGAAATAAGACTGACGTGATCCGGGTTCATTTTGATGATACAGCACCAAACGCTTTGAGCATCGTGACCTTTGACAAAAATGTTCCAGCCATTTACCCATTTGGGTCGAAGTAAGTGCATATTTGTGACTTCCCTAACATCAATCCTCATAGCCTGCTGTAGCTGTGATGCAAGATATGGCATGAAAGAAATGTTTTATTTTACGACGCACTCAACACATTGTATTTACGGTTATATGGCGTCAGACATATGGTTATGACCACACATATTTTGAGAGGAAACCCGCTGTCGCCACTACATGGGCTACTCTTTCCAATTAGCAGCAAGGGATCTTTTATTTGCGCTTCCCACAGGCAGGAGAGCACAAACCATGGCCTTTGTTGAACCAGTTATGGATCACTGGTCGGTGCAAGTGGTTTACACCTACCCATTGAGCCTTGCGGAGCACGCACTCAGGGTTTGGAGTCGGTGCCTAACCACGACGCCCCCGAGGCCGGTAATATGACATGAATGCCTTACTTGTATATTCAGAGTCATTCCTGTCGGTCCCAGGTAGGCAAGACATTTAATTCCAAGCTTCTCAGTTAAGTGGGAGTATCTAATATTTGCTGATGACTCTCACAATAACGTCACTTTAACGCAATTGTCCTGTTTCCATTGGTCAAATGGTGAATTCAGCTCAGCTTAATAGATCCTTCTTGCGCCGCTCAAAGGAAGACTGCCACTCTCAGTCCAGCTTAATACTAACTAAAAATGACAGAGATCATTGGTATAAATATAGTTTCGATGACATGCACTCAGAAAGCATTGCTAAAATAGTTGTGTTAGCAGGTGTTTGCAAAAAGTGATGATATTCTACCCTCTGATGGGACCCGTCATGAGTACTGCCATCACAGCTATCAAGTCCGTCACTTCATTTAAAACGGTAATCAAAATGTGTGCACTATTTCAAAATATGGAATAGCATCAGCCATCATTTTGATCAGTGATGCATCAGATTTGGTAGATATAGCAACCAAATGTCTACCATAAACGTTTCTAATAATCGAGAGAGACTCTGGAAATCATAACCCTGAGGACGAGACGTAGCCCAGTGGTAAAGTGTTTGCTCGATGCGCGGTCGGTGTGGGATCGAACCCCGTCAGTGGGCCCATTGGCCTATTTCTCGTTCCAGCCAAAGATCCACGACTGGTACATCAAAGGCCGTGGTATATGCTATCCTGTCTGTGGGGTGGTGCATATCAAAGATCCCTTGCTGCTAATGGAAAAATGTAGCGAGTTTCCTCTCTAAGACTATAAGTCAAAATTACCAAATGTTTGCCCAATTGGCCAGAATGATATCACATTATTTGCAATCTGCAAACAATAACGTTGTGATATGCAGACACCAACAGCTAGAGCAGAAGCTATATTGTCCGAGATAAAGGGAAACTTGTAGTTTAGAGGCCAGTGTGGCCTTGAACCTTTTGCATTGATCGAGTTATAAAACTCATTTATTACCTTCAAATGTGTCTTATATTTCTAACATGTGTGGGTAAATCAGTGGATGGTAAACTGTTATTCTGCTATTATTGAATGATATAAGAGCATCACTATAGTGGAAACTAACGTTGATGTTTTTGACCAGACTCCTTTGTTTTGCTTCAACCAGATTAGTCATAATTTTTATTGATATCCATAGGGAATAAATCTACGAGTAATGGAGCACAATTGGTGACCAAGAGGATTACTATTTCCTGTGTATATTATGTTCTAGCCCCAAATGTGACATATATGTTGTCAGTGAGAAGGTGCAGTATAACGGTATACTTTGGTCTAAATTCACTTTCGGCCTTTACGAATTGTCCAGTCCGTGGAAGATAGTTATGTATTTATATCTTCGTTCAACGTTTTGTGTAACCAGTGCCATTAATAATAATAACAAGGAAAAAAATATTCTGAACAAAAACAAAACAAAACACAAAAAAGCTAGGAGGGTATGGAGGACAATTCTAACATCATTCATGACATCCATGTTTAAAAGTACTATGACTCTTACCTACAAATTGGTCTGTTGATATGATGCGTTTTAAATCAGGAGTTGTTACTCCAAGGAAAGACATTGTTCCCAGATCTAGTGTCAGTTCACGTTTTCTCGAACATGTTAGCTTTAGCTTCTGGAGAATTGGCAGGTAAAAATCATTGTGGTCAGGTAATTGTGAAAAAGGTTTTAAACAATATTTTAAAGCTTGTGCTGTTTAATTAATCAAATATTCAACAAATTGAATTATGGTGCAAAGCCGATTTACTTAAATTAACAAATGAAATGTCATCAGTTATTTTTGTGTTACAGGGTTACCGTGACTGTGTTTGACATGGATAGTGGCATTCATCAAATCAACATGACAGCTGTACGACGAAAATCAAATGCTATTTTAGTGACTCATTCATTCAGTATCCCCACTATATCTGTAAGTAACAACGCACATTACGTAAAAGATCAAATAAAAATAAGCACATTCATGATTCTCTGCACAGGCACAAACACTGATATACACAAAGAATATGGGCTATGATAGAATAAAATGGTATATCAATCGACTGTAATTGTTTGGTACGTACATTGGATATTTAGTAGTTTTTTTAGTGCCAATGGTGTATATATATATTACCTTAAATTTCGAATCATGCATGTGTTCTGTGTTCGGTATGTTGCATACTTCTAAGGCTGGTTGACTTCAAAAGGTGTGACAATTGCTGTGATTCACCCTCTGTGTTTGGGTTTATGCGTGTGTGCGAGAGTGCGTGTGTGTATACGTGTGTGTATTGTACATATTTACGGTTATTTTACTTACATATCAAAGTATTTGATATTTTGCAATTGTAGACGTCAGAATGTCAGGATTTTCTACAAGACGACTGTTTCTGTTCGAGAGACCAGCCAGGCATGTGTCAAAAGAAAACACAAGTTCTGCATATCAACAACTGCTGGCTGATAATTCCAAGAGATGGACTCAAATCCGAGACCGTGGAATTGAGATTTCAGATTTTCAATAATGCGCTTCTGTCTGTCACCCGAGCAGTCAATGTAAGTATAATTTTAAATGTGAATATGGAAACAAAATATCTAGTTCGTAAATCGTATACAATTATGTTCATAGATTTTTTTTTCTGAACGAAAAGGTGGATGGGTGGACAGAGCGGCTTCTAACATAATAAGCAAAGTTTGTTTTGTTTAAAAACACCACTGGAGCACATTAATTAATTAATTAATCATCGACTATTGGATGTCAAACATTTGACAATTCTGACTTGGAGTCATTAGAGGAAACCCGCTACATTTTTCCTGATGGAAAACGGGATCTTTTATATGCACTTTTCCACAGACAGGAAAGCACATATCATGGTATTTGACCAGTTCAACCGACTGAGCTAAATCCCGCCCCATCTCTAACTTAATAATGAATGAATGAATGTTTAACGACACCCCAGCACGAAAATTACATCGGCTATTGGGTGTCAAACTATGGTAATGCAAACAAATAAGGTGATGATCAACATCAATATAAAAATTCAAGATTTAAATAAAAACAGTGTAAAGAACTGTGCAAAAATACAAATATCACAGATAGATACTGACTTTTACTCAAAATTTTAATTTGTGCTGTATTGGCCATTCTCAAAGGGAATGTTACACCCCTGCACCAAGGTGAGGTTACAGCACGCGCAACTTAATAAGGCCATGTCAGTCATTAATGTAATGAGCGTGATGCCCTCACTAGATTGAAGCAGTCATTTCGTACGAGTGACGTTTACGTCTTCTGTAGTCCGTCTACTTTTATTTGAGCGTTGTAAACATTTTGACCATACATTTTCAAAATGGTATGCTTACATCTCTATTCCAATTGTACAGCTCTGTTCTAATTTTGTTATGACACTGTAACAAAATATTGTTATTTTGCTTTTTGAACCCCAACAACATACCAACAGTAGCTGTGACGTTAACTTTCGAAACAAATCTTTCACCCAGCCGTCCACTTAGGAAATATGATAAACAGGATAGGGATGCAACTTGAAGTCACATTCAGCTGCAGGAAAAAAATATATTGTCATTCTGGAATGCAAGTTTTACTTTTATTTTCATATCACAACTATTTAAATCCATTTGGATTGTAATGTCGTTCAGAAGATAAACGCGTAATGTATAGCCGAAGTGCCTTTAGCATCTTAGAATAAGGTCATCTCACAGAAGAAAGTCATACTTTGGAAGGGCTAAGGCATTACTCAATACCCATTTCTTAGTTCAGAATCCAAATTGCACGGAGTTTTGAGTAGAAATCGTTGTAAACTGATGCTGGTGTTACATGGTTTGAAATCCTTAACAATAGATGCCAATACAGCACGTCATTCCAGACAGTTCTACTCATGTTTGGAAGAGAGGATGAGGAACAGTAATACTTAGCTGTCCAACATCCATACATATATTCAGTGAGTAAAAATCATTACAAATTTAACACGGAATTATAGACAATATAGAAAATCCATGAGAGCAAAGATGTTGGTCACAACACTAATATTTTATTAAGGTTAAGTGGAGATATAAAGATTTTTTTTTTTTTTAACAATGGCTTGCAATATTGTTTTTCAGGTTTCTAATTTATCTTCGCTGAATGGCACAGAAGCTTGTGAGTATTAAAAAAGAAGAACAAAGCAACGATTTATAACAATGAATTCATTAAAAGATGAAATAGAACAGTAATACAGAAGGAAACATAATACTTGAGTACTTGAAACTGAATTTATTAACTAAGGATACTATATACTGATGTTCGATAGTAGTACAGGGGACGGGGCGTAGCTTAGCTGTAAAGC
Source organism: Gigantopelta aegis (assembly GCF_016097555.1). NCBI lineage: Eukaryota > Metazoa > Mollusca > Gastropoda > Neomphalida > Peltospiridae > Gigantopelta > Gigantopelta aegis. The sequence continues at coordinate 5,480,356 of NC_054708.1, read as the reverse complement.
GCTCGCCTGATGCACAGTCGGTGGGCTCATTGGACTATATTTCTTTTCAGCCAGTGCTACACATCTCACATAACAAATGGGGCCGTGGTATGTACTATCCTGTCTATGGGATGCTGCATACAAAAGATCCCTTGCTGTTAATCGGAAATGTTACACAATTGCGTGGCGGCAGTGGGTTTCCTGTCTCATTATCTGTATTGTCATTAACCATAATATGTCCGACGCCATATAACCGTTGTAAAAGGAACAGTAGTCCTATCGGATCTCCATAGCTTAGGAACCATAGTCCTACCCGGACTTTCATTCCTGGTTTATTTACAAGTTGTTTTTATCCTAGGATAGATAGATAACTAATTTAACGTGTTCGTATACCACTAGGGTTTCGAACACGCCCATCCCGAGTCCGACCTCCGATATGATCGGTGGCCTGACTTGGGGGGGGGGGGGGGGGGGGGGGATGGACAGAATTTTGAAAATAGCAATTAGTAAAAGAAATTAGTAGGATTAAAACAAAAAATAGGAACAAAAATTACAAGCCAAAAATAAAATGAATTGACTGCTCGGCCGAATATTTATATAATTTGGAGCATTTTAGAAGGATAGTCCAAAATTAAATAAGAGAAAGAAGAGAGGATCGGACTATTTAATAAAAAATAAAAATTATAAAATTTAAATGTAGTTTCGACATAAAATTTTGAACGAAGGTCTAAAAGTTTAAAGTCCGATCTATATGTTCCGGGCCAGGGGGGAGGGTAAGTTGGAGTTGGGCGGAATTTGGAATACGAATTTAGTAGTTAGGTCAAAGACCGAAAACCAAAATGAGCTACAAAAATTTAAGTCCAAACAATAAAATTAGAGTGCTCGACCGAAAAGGTATTAAGGTGATTTGAGCAATTTAGACGGGCTGCCAAAATAAACTGCGTCAGACTTTTTACAAAAAAATAAACATAAAATTTTGAACTGCGGCCAAAATGTTTTAAGTCCAACTGAGCCCCAAAAAGGAGGTGCCTGTCTTAAGAGAGGGTGCGCAGCGGAACTCATGGCGAGTTGATGGGATGATCGACTCGGAACCTCGGGAAGAAGTAGGGCAGGTCGATGTAAAACTCTCCCCGAAGTAGTGCTGAGTATTCTTCTGGAAGTATCAGCATGATAATCCGATGGATGATTGGATTATTCATGTCTGCCTTCAGCAAGCCTTGCCGGTACATCCCGTTCCGCTCCGCAGTCAGGTAGAAGGTGCGACTTCCCTCGACATACTGGAACTGGTACCGCCCTTGGTGTTGGTCTCCAGCTCTTTGGGACGAAGGGGCCTTGTAGTTGAGAGGTCGCAGTGAACTCCCCCTTCACACACTCGCGGTACCGTCCAGGAAGCTTTTTACGGGCGATCTGCCAAGTCGTGGGCTGTGTGTCGGACAAGTTCTGGACGACACCTTCCTCTTCTTGGCGTCACGCTCCGTAGCAGCTGTGGAGGCGCCGGTGGACTGGTTGGTGCGCACTTCACTCTTCCAGTCTCCATCGGCGGTTTAGCCGACAGCTTTAGCCCCCCCCCCCATTTGCCGCTCCTGGCGTCTGCTGCTTCCGAGTAGTGGGGGGCGGTGACGCAGAAGGGACCGCCGCTGGCAGTTGAGTTGCCGGTTTTGATCTCTCCTGAACCTCCCCTGCCAGTCTCGTCGTCTTCTGTGAAGCCGGATGGACCGCCCCTGGCGGTTGAGCCACCCGTTTGGTCCCCACTGAACCGCCGTGGGACGCCGTCTCCTCCTACTTCCCGATCTCTTCTGTCTATTGTCACCATAATAAAGGGTGACAACACCCGTGCTCCCATTGTGTTCAACGCGATACTTGCCCAAACGGCCAAGCTCGCGCAACACAGCCCCAAGGGTGGGGGGAGGGGAGAGAAACCTCGACGTTTGGTAAACATAACTGCATTGTAGCACAGGACTTGTATTTCTACCGGACTTAAATTCCTTCTACAACAGTGACAGAAATACTAGTCCGGCAAATTAGATGTCCGTTTATTATACTTTGCAATTTGTACGAGCTGCCAGAAAGACACGAGAGAAAAAGTGAGGTTCTGGCAGCCTTCACTCGTAGTGTGGGGGTTTCAATGGACACGTTCGGTCAAAATGAGCTGGCCTAAAATCTTCACCATGAATTTCCATAATTTTACTCACAATATTAGTTGTAATCCATGTAAAATTGCAGACTGATTTGTTTGGAATCCTATTTAGCGTCTTGGTAGTAATGCAAATATAAATATACGTTGTGTTCCAGATTCGGACATTTTCGCTTCATTCAGCCAATAAAAATCAGCATGCCTCCCCACCTCTTCTCCCAAAAAGGGAGCCTGAATGCCTATTGCGACCAAAACTGTCCGGTGTAAAAGTGTCATGAGTAGTTAGTCTGTTTAAAAGGATCTTTGTAAATTGTGTGTGCATATTACTGACAGTATGATAATTGTTCAGGGATTACTGTTTTGTTTTAGTCGCTGTAGTAGCCCACTGAGCTGCAAAAACCCACTCTTAGTCATTGATATTTCTATTAATTGATAAGCATTAATGGAAACCATTTAACATTTTTTTATCGATGGTATGATTTGTTGGGACTAATATATCATAGAGGCTAGAGTCTGATATTTCATGACCAAATTATTGTTTGAAAATTAGCAAAATTGACAAAGCAATGAGGGGAGAGGTCTAGAAATGTGCTTTGAAGAGGGGTGTTTAGAACACGCCACCTCACCCCACTCGCCTGCAACATTATTGACAAAAAGGCACACACTTAAAATTATATAACGCAAATATCACATTTTTATAGTTAAATTATTATTATTATTATTATTATTATTATTATTATTATCAAATACCAGTATACAATGTCTAACAGATAATTGTGTTGGTATATCATATGGGCAAGTTATATTTATTTGCGAGTACTAATATGCTTCGAATTATGAAAAATGTTTTTGAGTTACTTTTAAATGTTTAAACATTTATTAGTTGAAACAATACACAATGAATAAAGGCCTTGGTTTCTCTCATGCAATAAGATCAACAGAATGTGTACAAACTCTTGCAAATGATATAAATGGAAAATATTGGAATAAATAGAAAATATTTAAATAAAGAGAGGTGCTAGTATCCTAAGTTAATTACATAAACCAAAAAGGAAACTGTTTTTCGTTTTGTTTACATTTATAATTTAATTTTTATGTGTACTATTGTCCAGGAATGCAAGTTCGGCCCGGATATCCTGACAGTCAGACCAGTATTCCTAAGGAACGTAGGTCCTAGGACTTGCATTCCTAGGTATATTAGACCTAGGACCTGTATTCCTAGGAGATTAAGTCCGGGCAGACAACTGTTCCTACGGACTTGCATTCCGTTTACACCTTAATTAAAATTTGTCGAGAGCGTTGTTAAATAAAACAATCCTTCCTTCGATAGTAGAAAAAAAATACCTTTTTGTCCTGCTTTCAGTTCTGGGTCCTATGCATATTCGTAATGAAAGTCTCACCACGACTGGAGTTAGGATCGCATGGGATCACGCCCCCGCATGTTACGAACGGACAGAAATGTGGATCAACTATAGGAACAAAGATGGCAAGCTGATCAAGAAGAAGTTGCACAAAGATGCTGTTTATGAAGATTTGACTGGTCTCAAACCCGGCACCACATACACCATACAACTGATATCTCAATACGGAGATATCATGAGTGAACCAGTTGACTTTGTTATCGTAACTGGTACGTATAACTATAAACTATCCAAACAGTAGAAAACAACACAAATCTCATTTTCCTTTCCCCTATAAGTGGGTTCATTGGACTATTTCTCGCTCCAGCCAGCGCACCACGACTGGTACATCAACGACCGTGGTATGTGCTATCCTGTCTATGGGATGGTGCATATAAAATACCCTTGCTGCTAATCGAAAAAGAGTAGCCCATGAAGTGGCGACAGCGGGTTTCCTCCCTCAATATATGTGTGGTCCTTAACCATATGTCCGACGCCATATAACCATAAATAAAATGTGTTGAGTGTGTCGTTAAATAAACCATTTCCTTCCTTCTGCTATAGTACTCTTTCATTTATCAAGGTAACTCTTACTATTCCAATAGATGAATGCTATATAATAATAATAATAATAATGATACAAAAATTAATAATAATAATAATAATAATAATACGTAGCTATGTATGTATATGTTTACTAGTGTCGTTTACTATTACGTTGTACTACTTCTGTGACGTTTGCTTTCTACAATCTTGTTTCTGATGAGCCATGCAAGCACCCATCAGAGCTACTCAGTAAGCCATGTAGTCTACTGTATAACAGCATCCCCATCACCAAAAGGTGTGTGCTTCGTAATAACAATACGAACAACATAGGAAAATTGCGTTTCTAACACCTCAGCTTATTTATTTTCGAAAATGTCACATAAATTCTAGGATACAGTCCCATCGCTACTTCCATCTTTATTATTTGTTTTTGTTCAACTGTTATATTCCTTATGTGCTTGTTTTTCAATGCTGCGTCTATCAACAATTGTATATTTCTGTAATTAGCGTCATCAATAAAATTACATTTGCGTCAGTAAAACCTCGGATCTATGTCGGTAAATCGGAAACCACAGTAGGGTTATCCTCTAATCTGTCCCTGTGGGTGGGCACACAGATAAATATCCATTAATATCGATTTATGGTGGCTAGGATATGCGTTATTTTGAGGTTTTCCAATTGTAGGTGTTTGTAGTTGATTTTGTCACATACTAGTATTGCTTTATCCTTGTCTGGTAGCTTATTGAAGTTATCTTATGCTTCAACGGTGTGATTAAAACCTTTCCTTTCTATACTGCTTTGATATGTTGATCGCCATTTCGCATACTGTATTTTATGTGATACGTTGTGTTTTTGGTTTGCTTGTTTTTGGTTGTTGTTTGGTTTTCCTTAAAATCATTAGCAGCTATTACTTGGGTCACTACATTTACTTGCACATTTCAGAATCCGTTCCTGAATCTGGTGGTCTGGGTGGCGGCGCGGTTGCTGGTATTGTTATTGGTAAGTTGAACATAACTGACTGTTTCGCACTGCTAGACCTCTTAATTTTGGCGAACAGTAATAAGAATGTTTGTATCTTTGGAAATAACAACGTTAGTTTAGCAATGAAATATTTAACAAAATGTAAGCTTAATACAATAGGTAAATAAATCACAAAAATATATTATGGAGTAGAAAACAGAACAGAACAGAACAGAACCAAGGTAAAGCAGTTGTCGGTATATGTCTGTGTGAATCAGTTACTAGTAACAATTCGGGTGCAATGTAAATAATTATATTTGGGTAACATAATTATCGTTACAGGAGTGAAACAGTATCTATAAATTATTATTTCTATATTTAAACGACTCATCTGTACTACGGTTTCGTTACAGAATCCCATATGGAATAATAGGAACAAACACGTTTCTTTATAAAATAAAATATTAGGTATCAAATATATGCGAGCTTTGCTATACACGGTTCAGCCGTGATCAATCTTAACGTACAATTTGATAAACAAACAAAAATATAATGGTATTTGTTATTATTAATGAGGCCTAACATATACGTTGTTTTAAATATAAAAGCTACATTAACAGTTGGAAAAACACATATACGTTTTACAAAATGATCACTTTCAACAATATGAATACTGGACATTTTGATCCATAGTCCGAGAAATTAGGCATGGTGATATATATTTGTTTAGAGGTTTTTGTTACATCACACTATTTACTATTTATTTATTCTATTTTGAAATCTGATCTATACATTTATTCTTTCTTTCATTCCTTCCTTACGTCCTTTCTTCCTTCTTTCCCCCTCTTAAACTTCGTTTTCTGTCTTTATTTCCAGCTCCACTGTTAACCTCCAAAACTCTTATGTTTTCATGTATTCATAATATTCACATTATATGTTTACATTTTCAATCATTAGCTTATAGCATTGTTATATCTCAGCCCCTAACAAGACTTTATTTATTTACTCTCTGGCCTTTGCACAACGGCGTAGGAGGAATATATACATAATATTTCTATAAACACGTGACAAGATGAAAGAGAAATACAAAAGTTAAATTACAATGATTGTGAATTAATTCCTATGAACATTTGCATACAACATAAAGCTGTGAATATTCATAAAAATACAAATATATAAACTGTTTAGCCGGTAGAACTAGTTAACATTGTTATTGGTACATTAATGTTCAATATATATGTAAAATGTACTTCTGGGGGTTGGGGATGTGAAATATCAAGGATGTTTAAATGCATTCATAATTACTTTGATAAACTTTGCTAAATTCTTTAGTGTACTGATTCGTTTGTTTTGCATTAGTTCTTTGAATTTATAAGTACTTGGTGGAGTATAGTAATAGGGATGTAAAAATTGAGTCCTAGAATTACTAAAAAAGTGGCAAATGAAAAGATAGTGAAACTCATGACACTATCACATTTGTTTCTGGAGAAGATAGATATTTTTTTTAAAAATAGCAATCAGGTGCAGTTTCATTCCTTGGTGCCAGCATTCGTTCATTCATTCATTCCAACTTATTTTCGTGCTTATATCCAAATAACGTTCAAGCACAATGTCCAGGCACACATATCAGCTATCTGGGATGTCTGTCCAAGACAGTGGACTAGTGGTTAGTGAGAGAAGTCAGTGTAGTGGTCTTTCAGCTAACCATCGTTCTGTGTAAGAGCTGTGTATTGGGCTGCAAACCCAGTACCTACAAGCCTTATGTCCGATGGCTTAACTGTGGCACCACCGAGACCAGTTCAGTATTTGCCTGCATTTGGTCTATATAATTTGATGGTAATTTATAAAGAAATCATTTGTATATTTAAAATGTTTTTTTTATGTGACTTAGACACCGATCAATTATAACTTGTTTGTTCTGCAAAAGACTCTTACATGTGCTACTCTGTATTTGTTATCTTCTATTTCTATTTCAGGAGTCTTGATTCTAATTATTCTTGTTGTGCTGCTCATTGGGTTCCTGTTGTGGCGAACCGGACGATTTCCAAGACACATTCGGAACAAATATAAAGAGTCGGCTTCTGTGTCCATCCACAACTCTGTGTCACAAACCAAGGTGAAGAACGCGGCACCGTCATCCAGCTCCGTGGCTGTGGCTGTGAGTAGTCCTCGTTTACAGCTAATAAGATAACACACATAATATTATGATATTTTATTTACCACAAATAGGTAAAGTCACACATCGTTTGCTGCCATGCCTATTGAATAATATAATATATCTGCCTTAAAATTATATCATACTTCAGCTAGAAGAAACTGTCTGAAGCCAGATTTTGACTGCATGGGTTTCATTTCATTTCCAAAGAGCAAAGGAGATATATTAGGGATGTGTATACCAAAAGGCTAGTTTGTATACGAATATTCTGCACCCATCTCCTCCAAAAACAAAGGAACAACGAAACAAAAACTCAATAAAGTGAATTTACAAAAATGCACGATAAACTTAGAAAATTCATGACGTTCATTATATGTTTGACAGGGAAGTGTTAAAGTTTGACCATAAAATATAAAATGTTCAGCTTGACATTTTTATTCCATTTTGAACTCGTGTGAAACCCGTATTCTTCTGTTTGTGAAGAGAAGTATAATAATAATAAAACAAACAGAAAGTAAAAGCAGACTACCACACGGAGTCTGAGGAATGTACAATCTCTTCAACATTCTGACAATCAACAATAGGCCACATTTAGTATGGTTTAGAACGTGACATACGTCTACTCAAGATAGCATTCTTCTGTATTACCTTGCTAGTTCACATATTTACTGGTGTGGGTTTTGGTGTTTGTTTTTCATTATCTTATCCTGAACATGTTCGTGTCGTACTAATGATGTGTAGAATTGATTGAATTTTACCACCAGGAAGTTATAATACATTAATTCTTAATTTTACATTATCACCCGTCATACAAATACCAATCACACTGGTGATTATTTGTGTTCATGAAAGTCATCCATTAACCGGAGAATAATTTCACGACTATGACTGATCAATGGTCAAAACTGCCATATATTATACCCATTAATAGCCATAGTTTAACGTGTGCTGAGATACAAATATTCTAGCATTTCTTTCCATTTTTCGTAGTTGGAAATCTTAACTGGCCTTTGTTTGACACCCAAAGCATACGATGTGTCTATGATAGGGATGAACATCCATTCATTCATTTACATTATTTTAGTGTAGTCATTAGGATGCATTGCAAATTACATTCCAGATGGTTTAGCTTTCATTAGCCATGGAGTGATCTCCCATTTCCCCTGAGAAGCCTGATCGCAGTCAAGGGGAAGTTATAGATATAATCAACTTTAATTTTATATATTTTAAAATATTAATGAGCACAAAATGTACAGCTAATATTTTAGTCTGGGAAAGACGTGTGGCGTATTACAACATTTATTTTATTTTCTGTATTACAACTGTAAGTACACAGTTTTTATTTCAAATAATGTTGTCTGTTCTGCAGAACAATGCCTATTCACCTGATGACGAAATATACCTATACGGAAGCATGAGTTTTGATTCGATGCAACCTTGGTATGTTCAACATAACGATTTGACGTTGGTGAATCTCATCCACACAGGACGGTTTGCCAAAATCTACACAGCCACGTGGAAAGGCGCCCCTAAACAAGAGAGCGAAGTCATTGCAAAACTGATCAAAGGTTTGTATTAAAGATACATACAAAACAAAAAAACAAACACCGTTTGTTATTTTCACAGATTTCTCTCTGACTAGCAATGGTGTGCTTTGATATTATTTGATTTGATATGATATGATTTTTTTACCGGCCTCGATGGCACAGTGGTTAAGCCATCGGGCTACAGGCTGGTAGGTACAGGGTTCGCAGCCCGGTACCGGCTCCAACCCAGAATGAGTTCTTAAGGACTCAATGGGTAGGTGTAAGGTCACTACACCCTCTTTTCTCTCACTAACCACTAACCAACTAACAACTAACCCACTGTCCATATAGCTAAGGTGTGTGTCAAGGACAGCGTGCTTGAACCTTAATTGGATATAAGCACGAACATAAGTTGAAATGAAAATGAAATTATATTATTGTATTGCGGTTTATTTCAAGTTACGACAAATCGAATCAGTTTATCTGCTTGGTTTCAGACGATCACACAGAAGATGACGTTCTAACGATGATGGCAAAGATCAACTTTGCGGCTACGAAGGTTGGAGAGCATCCAAACATCTTGCGTTTCCTCGGAGCTGTTGTCGACAATGATGAGTGTATGTAACACTTGATATACAATCATTTCGAGATCACTGAAACACTCATGTTAGACACATTGAATTTTCTACTATCCCAACCAATACTCCATCATTGGTTCTGGTATATGTTGTTCTGTCTGTCTTACTCGCACGCATGAGTGTCTGTGTGTGTGTGTGTGTGTGTGTGTGTGTGTGTGTGAGAGAGAGAGAGAGAGAGAGTGTGTGTGTGTGTGTGCATGTGTTTGTGAATCTGTGTATGTGTGTGCGTGTGTGTATGTATATATGCGTGTGTTTGCGTATGTATGTGTGTGTGTGTGTGTGTGTATGTACATATGCATGTGTTCGTTTGTTTGTCTGTGTGTGTGTCCTGTGCTACCTCATATGTGTTGCTTTATATTTATATTACACACTATTAATTAATGTCAGTGGATAGTTTGTGGTCATTTAGTGAGTTCAGTCAATGTCTCACAAACTAGAAAAAGTAACTTCCTTCCATAACATTAATGATGCCTTATGATATATCATATTTTATCTTGTATATCCTTTTTCATGTTTGTTTTGTTTAAAGACAGCACTGAAGCACATGAAGTTATTGGATGTCAAACAGTTGGTGATTTTTGTTATATAGTTTCAGAAAGGAAACCCGTCTACATTTCTTTATTTTTATTAGTAGCAAGGGCTACTTTATATGCACCATCCCAAAAATAGGATAGCATATATCACGGCCTTGACATGCCAGTCTTGGTGCATGAGCTAGAACGAGAATCGATCAGAACAGAAGAGGATCGATCCCAGAGCGACCGCGCATCAGTCGATCGTCCTAGAGACGAAGTAAGAAGGGTGTACTGTCCTGGGAAGTGGCAGTTCTCTTGAAGGGAAACACCTGATAGTGACTCATGTGGACCAGTCATGACAGGTCAAAATTTAATTTCTACTTGAGGACAGATTCGATTCTGAAAATGGATTTAATGCTAATGATTTTGTCGTTCAAATTGTATATACCTGTTGACAGTTAAGTGAAAATTGTACATTATCTATATTACAGTGGGCCCTATAATGGTTTTGGAATACTGTGAGACTGGACAGCTTGACAAATGGCTGACGAGCCAGCAAGGCAAGACAACAGATGACACCATCGAGAAGATGCAGAGGATTGCCATGGAGATCGCCCAGGCCATGGCGTACCTGAAGTCACGAGGGGTAAGACATAACTTTAATATAAGATTAACAATGTATTCATACAGCGGATTGTTATGGAGATCGCCCAGGTCATGTCGTATCTGACGTCACGATGGGTAAGACATCAGTTTAATACAAGATTAATAATGTATTGATACAGAGGATTACCATTGAGATTGGCCAGGTCATGGCGTATCTGACAATTTATAGATATAGATGTTGGTTGCTTGAGCGAACATGACCTCATGAGCATTAAGTTCAGTTTAATACTAATGATATATTACAGATGTTTAGGATAACCATGGAGATGTCCCATAGCATGTCGTATCTGACCTCATGAGCAGTAAGTTCCGTTTAATACTAATGATATATTAAAGATATTTAGGATAGCCATGGAGATGTCCCAGTGCATGTCGTATCTGACCATGAACAGTAAGTTCCGTTTAATACTAATGATATATTACAGATGTTTAGGATAGCCATGGAAATGTCCCAGGGCATGGCGTATCTGACCTCATGAACAGTAAGTTCCGTTTAATACTAATGATATATTACAGATGTTTAGGATAGCCATGGAGATGTCCCAGGGCATGGCATATCTGACCTCATGAACAGTAAGTTCCGTTTAATACTAATGATATATTACAGATGTTTAGGATAGCCATGGAGATGTCCCAGGGCATGGCGTATCTGACCTCATGAACAGTACGTTCCGTTTAATACTAATGATATATTGCAGATGTTTAGGATAGTCATGGAGATGGCCCAGGACATGGCGTGCCTGACCTCATGAGGTGGTTGCTGTTAATTCAGAGTACCCACACATAATAAAAATGGGAAACAGTGTAAGATAAAGGATCATTGGATAACGTCATTAATAAAATATAACCATAGTTTGACACCGAATGTCCGATGTATTTTTCGTGCTGGGGTGTTGTTAACCATCTGCTCTATTCTATTCTATTCTATTCTATTCTACTCTATTCTATTCTATTCTATAAAATATATAACTACTGACACCGTACCGGGTCAGGATATATCCAGATTGGAATTTCATTGTTTTAATTTTTAAAGAAGACAACAGCATAATGATATGTCTGTCCTACGTCAGATACACACTGTACTTTTGTGTCACATTCCTTTAGCATCCTTAAATTCATCAGATATACTTTATTGTTCATTTGCAATAGCTGTATAACTTAAATCAAAACGAAATAAGTTAAGATGTATATTTTGACCGTTGCAGATTGTCCACAAAAAGCTTGCAGCAAGAAATGTTCTTCTGACTTTCGTTCTTCAAGCGAAGGTCACAGGTTTTGGACCTCAACGTGGAGAGAACAACGAAGAGGACGAGAACTCCAAAGGGGTAAATTAACGTTCCACACGCAGACATGTACAAACGCAAACACACACACACACACACACACACAATATAGAGTAGCGTCCATACAATGTAATGCAACTTAGTGTCACTATAATGAATCATAATATAAAAGGTGTACATATTGTTTTTGTTCCAATACAAAACAACCATTTCCGTAAATCTGAAAGGAGGAATGAAAGACAAGAGTGAGTTTACTATTCTCAATAAGCAGTCACAAGGACATTTACATCATCCAACCACAGTTTGTCGGGAACAAATGTTCATCAATTTTATTCTGTTCATTACACCGGAATACACGCCTTCCGACACCGACAGAGTAAATTAGTAACAAACGTGCATCCGACGTCTGAAAACACTTCTTAACAACAGCAATGCCGCAACGGATTAAATGTTCCACCTGTAATAACTGCTCACCAACAAAGGCAACAATTGCAATATATTCTTCTATTTAAAAATCACACAGTCTTCTGTTATAATATGATATTGTACTAATTATTGTGAAGTATGTGTACTTTTTAAAACGTTATTACAACAAGGGAGATAACTCGTGTTGAACCTTATAGTGTTTTGTTTATCAAATATGTGACATGCGTGAGATGTGCAGATACTATAGTAGACATTTCAAAACAACGCTCGGTTGTAGAGGCGGTGCAGCCTTCCCCTGGATTAATATGTAAAAACACAAGTCATATAATCCACAGTCTATCACAGTTAATTGATTAACTGATTTAAAAAATATTTCATAACCATTTATGTTTCAGGATCGCATTCCCATCAAATGGACTGCCCCGGAATGTCTCCAGACCATGAAGGATGCCAATGAAAAGAGTGACGTATGGTCTTATGGCATAGTTCTTTGGGAAATATTCAGCTTGGGTGAGTCTTTTGTTACCCTCACTGGCACATGAAGTTATATAGTTATATTATGTGCACATAAGTGGTGTTAACACTTGTTAATATCTTACGTGTTTTCAATGACGCCGTTTTAGTGCAGTATCTGTTAGTTATATTTTGCTAAGTTAAAATCACTGAACAAGCAGGCGCGGATTCAGGTGGGGGCCCAAGAGGTCAGGGCCCGTTATTTTTGGTCAACAATATATATTATAGAATACAAAAAAAGACTCCTGGATCCGCCCCTGGTTCTGGTTTCCGAGGTACGTACCTCCTCCTCGCGTAACTTGTATTCGGTGCTACTACAAACACCAGGGCCTCGTTCCTCCAAGCGAACTTGGTACTACTACCATCGTAAATACCTACCATCGCGGCCGTAACTTTTTTTCTACGATCGCCAGCCTGTTTCACGGCGCGGCGTAGCTTATTGGAGGCACCGCGGAGCAGAGTCGGGGGGTGAGGGTGGTGGGGGTGGGGTTGGGGGGTGGACTTACTAAGGGTGCTCTAGTCAGCCCCAACAATTCTGAATAAAAAATACATATTCGTAGTAAATCTCAAATTGTAGAATGCTGGAAATTGCATTTTAGAACATCTATTTTTTTATTTTACGGGGGAGCTTACCTCCGAACTCCCTATAAACTTTGCTTTGCGCCTTTGATATCAGTCAGCTTACCCCCCCCCCCCCCCCCCAATGTCTACTTGCTTCCTCCGTGCCTGTACTGTTGTAAATTATGATGAAAATCTACAATTGGTACGAGGCCGTTATAAGCCACTAACGTAGACGTCAAATAAAAGTTACATAATGATTTTCAAAGAACTCATTTCTGTAAAACATTAAAGTAATATACACATAATACCTTTGTTAAACTCGTCGTTGTACAAAAAACGAGTTTAAGCAATACAACCTTCACACAAATAATGGGAGATAACTCGTGTCTTATCCATTCGGCAGTTATCACAAATAAACTGGCAAAGTTACTTCGAGCATGTCCAATACCAACGAAAGTCCCGAATAGTTCGTATCCAACGTTTTTGTTTGTTTGTTTGTTTGTTGTTGTTTTTTTGTTGTTGTTGTTGGTGGGTTTTTTTTTTGCACAAACCTTTTAATGGTTAGAGTGGTCGACTACCGAAAGGTTGCTTTGCGGAACGGATGGAATGCATACTTGCGCCAGT